>NW_007248186.1:359121-385040 GCF_000164805.1 Carlito syrichta
GGCAATCCTCTTGCCTCTGCCTCCCAAAGTGCTGGGATTACAGGCATGAGCCACCATGCCAGGCCCAGCCGGGGAACTTTTAAAAATAACTATGCTAGGACCTATTTTCAGAGATTCTGATGAAAGTCATTGGGGCAGGGTTTGGGCATTATTTTTTTTAAAAAGATCTTCAGGTGATTGTAATGTACCATGAAGTGTTGAGAGTCTCTGGGCTCCATGATATCCTAAATCATTCTAGCCTCTAGTGAGCATTTATATTGTGGCAGATACTGTAGATGATTCATTCAAAATCATTCTCATTCCCTTTATCCATTTCCTTCCTCTGCTGTAGAGGCTAGAAAGCTCAATACTTGATTTCTCTAATGGCCATGCAGCTGGACATGGCCTTGTAACACTGTTCTGGCCAAAGAAACCTGCGTAGAATTCTGCTGGTAGCAGAATTCCTTCATCCTTCTTTCCTGCCTAGACTGAAACTAGATGTCCGGTGCTTTGGCAGCCATCTTACAACCACGAGGGAAGACCAGGAGCATTGCAGACAACTGCCTTGATATCACTGTGCTGTGTAATCAAACCAGCAGTTACCTGCTTCTAGACTTTTTGTTTTGGGAAAGCATACAACCTATTATATGCTTATGTCATTCTAGTTGTTTTCTGTCTCTTATGGTGTGAAGCATTTCTAATACATCTATGTTTTATTACTATCCTTGGCTTTGAGAGTGTTCTGAAGATGCAACATTGAGTGCATGGGAAACCACTGTACAAACTGCAAAACACTCAGTGAATGGACAGTGCTGGGAATTGGTTTGGAAATACTGCCAATCTCTGCTTTAGGTAGATAATTCAAACTCAAGGCCATGAAAGCCATGCTAGTCCAGGGCCAGGTGGGAAGATTTCCCAAATAGAGTTTTAGGGAGCGGAGGGACAGAGTTCTGAGAATAAGGTGACCAACTTGTCCTGGTTTGCCCAAGACAGTCTCAGTTTTTAAGCTTTTATTTATCTATTTATTGTTTCTTGAGTTGGGGTCTCACTCTGTCACCCAAGGTGGAGTGCAGTGGCACGATCACAGCTCACCACAGCCTCAGCCACTTGGGCTCAGGCGGTCCTCCCACCTCAGCCTCCCAAGTAGCTGGAACTACAGGCGTGTGCCACCATGCCTGGCTAATTTTTTTTTTGGTAGAGATGAGGTCTTGCTCTGTCCCCTAGGCTGGTCTCAGACTTTGGGGCTCAAGCAGTCCTCCTGCCTCAGTCTCCCAAAGTTCTGGGATTCCAAGAGAGAGCTACCATGCCTGGTATATCCCCAGTTTTAGCACCCAAAGTCCTATGTCCCAGAAAACCCCCAGTCCTGGGAAAACCAGGATAGTTGATTGCCCTATCTGGGAGCATGGGACTCAGAAGCTTATCACCAACAGATGCCGCAAAGCATCTGTTTCTTGGAGCAGGTTTCTAGCTGACCCCAAAGAGCCTGGCCACTTCTTGCTGGAAAAACCCATCAGCTGGTCCGCGGCCAGCCAGAACCTCCTCCGCTCAGCACTTTAGCTGTGGGGGCTGGTCCTGAATTAGTGACTCTTCGAAATACTCACACACTTCCTTCAGAGCCTCCACTTCTTTCTGGAAGTCGGCCACTCCTGGGGAGCCAGGTTGCCCCATGTGCTAAGTGCCTGATTGCCATGCACAGTTGTGCCATGCACAAAGCTCTCTTCTCAGTGCCTTCCATCCAGTAACGTGTCGAAGCCTCAGAACAACCCTAGGAGGTAGGTGCGGTCATCAATCCCATTTTGCAGATGGGAAAACAAAAGTCCAGAGCCTCCCTGAAGAGGTCTCATCCCCTTCAACCTTAGCAATCACAGGAGGTAGGTGTGTCCACCAGCTTTATCATGCTTCCACTTTACAGAGGAGGAAACTAACGCACAGTCCCAGATCTGACTCCATCTGGGAGCATCTGTTCAATGTGCCCTCCCTGAGGCAGCCCCCAGCCCCACGCTGCCCTAGGAGGTGCCCCAGGTGGCTCTTCACTCCGGTCCTTGTTCCCCATCCTCAGCAGCAGTGTCCACATTTTGGCCCCCACTCCTCCCCATTCCCTCTCCCTGCCTCCTGTTTGAATGGCATCTTTCGGTTTGCTAAAGAATCACCTGCGTGGCATCTCTTTGGATTCTTCCAACAGTCCTGGGAGGTGGTTATTTGTCTCCTCATCTCCATTTTCTGGATGAGAAAATCGAGGCTCAGAATATAAACAGACTTGCCAGGGTCCCTCTGATTTCTGTCTGCGCCTGCTGAGGGGTGAGGGGTGGTTCTGGGCAGGGCTTTGGAATCCTGCAGAGTTGGGTTTGGATTCTGCCTGACCTCCTTCCCCGCCGTGTAGCGTTGGGCCTAGAGTCCTCCTCAGCCTTTCCCCCTGGTTGTCGGGAAGAATAGATCGGAGTCTAGAGTTCCCGCAACAGTGCCTCGTGCCCCACGGGGGCTCAGGAAGTGATCCCGTCCCTGTGTCTTTTTCCTTGTGCCACCCTTTCTGCCATGATTTCAGTTTTTTTTTTTTGTTTTTTTTTTGAGTTGGAGTCTTACTCCATCGTCCAGACTGGAGTGCAGTCTCCCGGCCACTGCAGCCTCGACCTGCTGGGCTCAGGTGATCCTTCCGCCTCAGCCTTCCAAGTAGCTGGAACTACAGGCGCGCGCTACCACGCCCGGCTAATTTTTTGATTTATTGTAGAGATCAGGTCTCACCAAGTTGCCCAGGCGGGTCTCGAACCCGCGGGCTCAGGCAGTCCACTCACCTCAGCCTCCCAAGGCGCAGGATTACAGGCTGAGCCATCGAGCCTGGCTAGTTGTTTTTTTTAAAAGTCAAAGTCTCCTAAGCTGGAGTGCAGTGGCACCCTCATGACTCATTACGGCCTCCACTTCCTGGGCTCAAGCGATCCTTCTGCTTCAGTCTCCTGAGTGGCTGGGACTATAGGATCACACCATCATGCCTGCCTAATTTTTGATTTTTTTGTAGAGACAACGTCTCATCACGTGTCTCAGGCTGGTCTCACATTCCTGGGCTCAAGCGATCCTCCTGCCCGGGTCTTCCAAAGTGCTGGGATTACAAGCAGGAGCCACTGTGCCCAGTCCAAAATGCCTTTAATAATCATAGCTAATGACCTTGTGCCCAGCCTTTTCGAAGCATTTGTTCATTCTCCCAGCCCTTGAGGTCCTACTATTTTCATTTCCATTCACAGAGGAGGAAACTGAGGCACAAGAAGGCTAAATAATTTGTGTGTAGTCTCATAGATAGTAAGTAACAGAGCTGGAGTCACAAACGCAGGTCACCAGCTCCAGAAGGCATATTTCTAATCACTTGCCATTCCGCCTTCCTGGATTTCCTGGTGGGGAATTTCAGGAGCTAATGGGACAAGGTGGTTGGAGGGGCTTTGTAGATCCAAAGAGCCTTCTGTGCTGTTCTTGTCAAGTATAAATTTATTTTAAAATAACATGCTTCTTGGAATGACTATGGTGCCCTGGCAGGCTTTGTGGGGGGGTATATTAGTTTCCTGTTGCTGTTGTAACAGAGCATCACAAACTTAGTGGCTTAAAACAGCACAGGTTTATTTTACAAGTCTGCAGGTCAGAAGCCCTAACTGGGTCTAATTAAGATCAGGTGGAAGCCGGGCTCGGTGGCTCAGCCTGTAATCCCGCGCCTTTGGGAGGCTGAGGTGAGTGGATTGCCTGAGCCCGCGGGTTCGAGACCCGCCTGGGCGGCGAGACCTCATCTCTACAATAAATCAAAAAGTCAGCCGGGGGTGGTTGCACATGCCTGTAATTCCGGCTACTAGGAAGGCTGAAGTGGAAGGATCGCCAGAGCCCAGCAGGTCGAGGCTGCGGTGGCCGGGAGCGGCCACTGCACTCCAGTCTGGGCGACCGAGTGAGACTCCAACTCAAAAAAAAAAAAAAAAAAGATCAGGTGAAGGTGTTGGTAGGGCTGCGTTCCCTCCGGAGGCTCTGGGCGAGAATCCATATCCTTGCCTTTCCAGGGTCTACAGGCTGCCTGCTTTTCTTGGCCTGTGGCCTCTTCACCATCAAAGTCAGCAGCGTCTTCAAATCTATGACCCAGACCTTCTCTTTGTAAAGATGCTTGCAATTGGGCTCATGTGGAGAAGTCTGGCTAATCTTCCTGTCTCAAGATTCTTCACTTAACCACATCCACAAAGTCCCTTTTATAATGCAAGGCAACATATCCACAGGCTGTGGGGATTCAGACATAGACATCTTTGGGAACATTCTTCTGCTTACCATAGGGGTGTGGCAGAGTTTGAATCCCAGCTCTGTTGTTTGTAGCCTCTGTACGTCAGTTTCCTCCTCTGCAAAGTGGAAGCATGATAAAGCTGATGGACACACCTACCTCCTATGATTGCCAAGGTTGAAGGGGATGAGACCTCTTCAGGTGCTTCGGGAAGTCCTGTGAGTGTGTCACTTCCTGCTAGTCCATACAATGGGGCTGAAGGAGAAAGGCTGATTCGGGTCAGTCCAGGACCAGTTAGAAGTTCTTGCCTTCTGCAGCCCAGAAAAGCCAGCTGCAAGATCATCCACTGTGTCTTGCCTTCGTTACCTGAGATGTGGCATAGCCCGTTCCCTGGTCATTTGGCTCAGAGAGTCTCTCCTTAGTAACCGAAGTGAAAGTCATGGGACAGCCCTTCCTCCCCCGAGGCCGCATCAATGGAACACTCTTTCCCGTTTCCATGAAAGATCTGACTCCATCTGGGAGTATCTGTTCAATGTGCCCTCCCTTTCCCAGCCGCGTGTTGTGGGGTGGAGTGAGGATCTGCAGGGTACGTAGGACTATAAGTCCTCACCTCTGCCTCAAGGGGCTGGCACTTGAGTGGGTGAGGCCCTCCTGAGGGGGCCTCCAGAGAATGCGTCCAGCATGGAGGTGGTCTGTGAGCTGCAGATAACCAAAAAGCTCTCTTCTCAGTTCCTTCCATCCAATAACGTGTCAAATCCTCAGAACAACCCTAGGAGGTAGCTGCGGTCATCATTCCCATTTTGCAGATGGGAAAATAAAGGCCCAGAGCCCTTAAACTGTTTGCTTACTGCCACGCAGCTAGTAAGCCGCAATATAGAACACTCCAGGAATAGTTGGTTGGCATTTGATAGCTTCAGATCCGGAGTCCAACCTCTTCAGGTGACTGCCACACATTTTCAGGGATCTGAAATTTTTTAAAATCTTTTTTTCCATCTACAGAACACACTTCACTCAAGCTGTTTTTGTTTTTAAATATCAGGTCAATATCAGAGGCTTTGTTAGTTAACATAAAGGGTGTTAGAGATTACTCTTCATTAGTGAAATAAGGAATATTTAAGATGTGCAGATTGGCTTGAAATATTGCAGTAAGACTCTTGCTCTTGGTAGCCACCACTCTTTATCACCTCTGCGGTCTCATCTCTCTTTTTTTCCTCCCCTCTCAGGGACATTTGCATTTTAAAGAGACTCAGAAGCCTTAGCAATGACAGAGTAATGATGGAGAAGAGGATGATGACAGCCATGTTAATAATGCATGGTCAAAGAGGATTGCTGTACAGGTTCAGGAAAGACTCACAGATGGAAGGAAACAGAGACACTGTGCTGAGCTTTGCAGGGATGAGCTGTGTAGCACAGGGGAGATACACCCTGTGGCTGAGAAGCCATGAGGCTGGCTATGTTTGGGGACGCACAGCTTGGTTGGAGCGGAGGATCTGTGACCTATGTGGAAATTAAAGCCAGTCCCACTCATTCATTCATTCAACGTTTACTGGGTGCCTTGTGCAGATCAGGTGTTGTCCCTGGCACTGGGGAATTAGCAATGAGAGGAAAGATAACCCCACCCTCCTGGAACATCCTCTGTATTGGGAGAGACAGATAGGAACCTACTAAGCAGTTATCTGGAAATTAAGTGCTGAGGTGAAAATAAAACAAAAGCCGTGGGTGTCGGAAGAGGCAACCCACTGTGGGCACTGGGTGCCTGTCCATGGTTGCTGAGTATGTATGCCAAGAAAGCAAGACCCTGATTGCTCTTACCTGGGCTATTTCCCAGGGTTTTGTCTGCAGCAGGCAATCCTGTCTCCCACCAAAGATCAGGTTTGCTTACTGCTCACTCTAAACATGGTAAATTCCCCCAAAGACCATATTCTTTGGCTGTGATGCAAATCTGTTGTACATGTAGCATCTACCTGGGCCCCTCTGTGTCACCCACGTAGGACTTGGGAGACGTGGGGACCCAAGCCAACATCACGATCTTCTACTTGTTATGCTCTCGGACCCAAGAGTCTCATGTCTTCTTCCAGCATCCCATACAGCAACTGCAGCAGCCTGACATTAATTTGTGATATAGTTAGGCTATTTGTAGTCTCATGTTGAAATGTGATCCCTGATGTTTGAAGTGGGGCTTGGTGGAAGGTGCTTAGGTCATGGGGGCGGATCCCTCATGGATGGTTCATTCATGATAATGAGTGAGTTCTCACTCTATTAGTTCGTGTGAGAGCTTTTTAGAAGACCACAACACCTCTCCCTGCCTCTCTCCTTCTCTCTCACCATGTGGTGGCTGCTTCTCTTCCCCTTCCGCCATGATTGGAATCTCCTTGAAGCTTCCACCAGAAGCAGATGCCGGTACCATGATTCTTGGACAGCCTGCAGAGCTGTAAGCCAAATCAACCTCTTTTACATAAAGTACCCAGGCTCAGGTACTCCTTTAGAGCAATGCAAATGGACCAAGACAACTTACAGGTAGGATAATATTCCAGGTTGTTCCCAGACTGACAATAGTGGGGGTAACAAGGTGACTGAGGTAATCTTACCTTGATCTCAAGGGATAAGGAAACATTACCTGATCTTGAAGTCATATGTTGGACATCTGGGGGGTGAAAAAGGCCTGGAATATTATTCATGAGGTGATTTGGGAAACTTTATCTGGTAGCTAGAGAGGTTAGGTTTTCTTTTTTTTTTTTTAATTTTTAATTTTAAAGATGGTGGGGTACGGTTCAGGGTTAGGTATGCAAATGTTAATTATGCAGGTACTCCTGTTGATGAGATGTGCACCTCCTCCCCCCGGCAGATTCCTACTACTGCCAATCCTGCCTCCCAACCCCCATCACCTGGCAGTTTCCTGCTACTGCCAATCCTTTTCTTATAGTATTACGATAATTGTTCAAGGTTCGCTTACGAGTGAGAACACGTGATACTCGGTTCTTTGTTACTGTGAAACATCACTCACAGTATTATAGACTCTAAGTCCATCCAAGTTGCTGTGAAATTAGATTTTTCAACATAAGAAGAGAGTGATACTATAATCCCAGCACTTTGGAAGGCCGAGGTGAGAGGATTGCCTGAACCCGCGGGCTCGAGACCAGCCTGGGCATCTTGGCAAGACCTCATCTCTACAACGAATCAAAAATTAGCTGGGCCTGGTGGCTCATATCTGCAGTTCCAGCTACTTGGAAGGCTGAGGTGAGGTGAAAGAATCGCCTGAGCCCAGCAGGTTGAGGCTGCGGTAGTTATGAGCATGCCACTGCACTGCAGCCTGGCCAACAGAGTGAGACTCCAACTCAAAAAAAAAAAAAAAAAAAAAAAAAAGAAGATAGTGATAGCAGGGCACAGTGGCTCATGCCTATAATTGCAGCACTATGGGAGGCAGAGATAGAGGATTTCCTGAGCCCACGGGTTGGCGACAAGCCTGGGCAACCTGGGGAGACCTTGTCTCTACAAAAAAAATCAAAACATTAGGCGGGCGTGGTGACTCATGCCTGTAGTCCCAGCTATTTGGAAAACTGAGGCGGAAGGATTCCCTGAGCCCAGCAGGTCGAGGCTGCAGTAGCTGTGATCATGCCACTGCACTCCAGCCTGGGTGACAGTGAGACTCTGACTCAAAAAAACAAACAAACAAACACAACAAACAAACAAAAACAAGAAAAGAGTAAAGTCGGTAGCAATGTGTTTTGCTGTCTGTAATTTCATTTAAAATATTTTAACAGAGATAGGATAATATGTAAATGTGTGGGGGTTAGTTCTAATCTATTTCCTAGAGACAGTTAACATTTTTAAGGTTCTAATCAGAACCCTCCAGGGGTGGTAGGTTAGCATTTGATAACTTCAGATCAGGAGTTCAATGTCTTCAGGTGACTACCACAAAATTTCAGGTGTTTTTTTAAAAATCTCAGGTCAAGATAGGTGCTAGAACTTATTTTTCATTGGTGAAATAAGGAGTATTTGAGATGTGCAGATTGGCTTGAATATTGTAGTAGGATTCTTGCTCTTGGGTGAACCGAGTGCAAGAATCTAGGGAGCCAATAGTCCATGAGTTCTCAATCTTGGCGACACACAGATGGATTCAACAGGCGTGCTTGGTGAAGGACGGTGCATTGGTGTGTTGCTGAAGTGCAGCCTGGAGTAGGATTTTTACCTACTTACTTATTTTGAGTCAGAGTCTCACTCTGTCGCCCAGACTGGAATGCAATGGTACGCTCATGGCTACTGCAGCCTCGACCTGCCAGGCACAGGTGATCCTTCTGCCTTAGCCTTCCAAGTAGCTGGAATTACAGACGCGCACCACCATGCCTGGCTAATTTTTCTGATTTATTGTAGAGATGAGATCTCACCAAGTTGCCCAGGCTGGTCTCGAGCCCCTGGGCTCAGGCAGTTCTCTCGCCTTGGCCTCCTCAAGTGCTGGGATGACGGCAGGCGTGAGCTTCTGCACCTGGCCTGGAGTTGGAGTTTTAAAGCTCCCCGGTGATTCTGATGTGCAGCAGAGTTTGAGATGCACCGCAACAGCTCACACGTAGGTCTGTCTCTTGAAAGCTATGTGACCTTGGGCAAGTTCTTTACCTTCTCTGGGCCTCCGTTGTTTCCTTATCTGTAAGATAGGGGTATGCCTACCTCATTTGCGGGTGGTGAGGATTGCATGAGTTAATCCATGCTGAGTGCTTAGAATAGTGCCTGGCAATTGGGAAGTTCTCCAGTAAGTGGTAACTGTTATCAGATTGTTCTTATTCAAACTCTTATTTTTATTTTGATCTTTGGAAAAGTTCCTGAGGCATGATGAGGGTGTTTAGCGGCTATCTGGAAAACTCATGTTACGCCTGTGTGACTAGTTGGCTGAAACCCACCACTGGAACATTTGCTGAGAATGAGCCTTCCCTATGAGAAGCTGCTGGGACTCCTGAAAAGACAGACAGACAGGACGTGACCTTGCTTCCAGAACGAGTTGCAGGTAGGCACTGTTTTAGTGCCAGCTTGCTAATAAACGTCTGTGTAGATGGCAGGAGTCCATCTGAAACTTGCTTGCAATGAAAATAGGTGGGGAGTTTGTGGAGTAGTGACCTTTGTCCCATACCTGCCTCGCCTCAGGTGTTCTTATTCCTTTTTAGGGCTATGGACCCCTAGAGTAGTCTGACAAAGCCTATGGATTCCTTTGCAGAACAATGGTTGTAAATGTATAAAATAAAATACTTATTATTACAGAGGAAGCCAATTCCATTGAAGTCTAGTTATCAAATTATGAAAAACAAATTTATTATATAATTATATATGCTTTTCTTTATTGATGTCTTAAACAACAAGGTCAACCGTAATGTGGTATGAAAAAATCTATGATTTCTGTTAGTGACAAAGTCACACGTGCTCTTATACTACTGTGGTTTGTTGCCTTATTCATCGTTAAGGCAATGCCAAATTTCAGTCAGAGGTTAATGAAATTAAAAATGTTATGCTTTTTACCCATCTGAGTTCACAACCTTCTTGAATACCATCATCTCAGGATGAAAGCCCTTGTTTGGAAGCTAGCAGTAGCTGTCCAGCTAATAATGGGTGTGACCAAATGGGCTTAGTTAGGTCAGACTGCAATCCAATTTAAAAGCCATGGAAATACAATACAATGTCATACAGTGGAGAGAAAAGGAGCCATAAGGAGAAAATTTTCAATTATTATTACTATTTTTTTAAAACAAATGGGACGGGCAGATCGCGACTCCCAGGCATCCCGCAAAAATAGGCGGGTCACCTTAGGGGCAACCTTTACTCACTCAAAAATTCATCTTACATTAGCAGTGAGGATTCAGGCATCGCCCAGAATTGTTATTTTCCTTACTCATAATTATTATTGCTGTATAATGAAAGACTCCAAACTTAGTGGCTTAGAACAATGACCTATCATTTTCTTATGATTCTATAGGTCAGGATGAGGAGCAGGGCTCAGCAGGGTGATTTTCTGTTGATCTCACTTGGAGCTTGTTGATCTCACTTGGAGCTCTCATGTATCTGCATTCACTTGGCGCTTGACTAGATCTGAAACTTCCGGGACAGCCACTCATCCTCCAAGGCTTCTCCACATAACCTCTGATCTCAGTCATCTAGCCAGGACTTCCTTACAGCATGACATCTGGGCTCCAAAGAGAGAGTAGCATCCACCAGTCTTCTTCAGGGCCAGGTTTGGAAGTCCGACAAAAGTAGCTTCCATAACCTTTCACTGGTCAAAATGAGCTATAGGCCAGTCAGATTTCAGCGGAGGGCAGACAGACTCCATCTCTTGATGGTGCACAGAGGCCCAGGGAGGAAGGAGCTGTATCTGGATTCTTTCCAGCATGGGGTCCTGACAGGACTGGAGACTGCTCATACACTGGGGTGGGTCAAAGCTGCCACTGAGATGGCCTGCTTCAGGACTTACTGTTTTTGCTCACACGTCAGACTTCCTCTCCCAGAGTTCCTAATAGGCTGTCACCAAACCACCAAAACCTATCCCCCAGGCTTGAGAAGTGTTCATCTAAATGCAAAAATGGGCCAATTTTATTAATACTTATTAACGGGCTTAATTATGCAGTGTGTCCTATACTGTCAAAGACATGGTGGCTGTTGCTTTAGAAATGAGGGTAAAATGGATACTTTCTGCTTCGTTACCTCAGCCTGTCTGACTACTCTGATGTCTTAGCAGAGAGAATATTTTCCTCTTTCAGGGAGTCTTGGCTAGGCCCAACTCCCACCCGCAGTCTGAGTCAGTTTCCACTCCCTGGGCTTCTATAACCCTCTTCACCTGCCTGTATGCTGTCAGCTACTTTATTAAAATATGCACATTCTATGCACCACCTGCCATTCCCAGCAGCACTGGAGCAGACAAAGCGTTTATCTACCATGTCCACAAGATCACTGATTCTCACCATGAGTCCTCTGAAGAACTTTAAACAAATATTGCTGCCTGGGTCCCACCCCAGAGACTTTAGTGGGTCTGGATACATGTATAGTTTTAAAAGCTCCCCAAGCAATCCTAATGTGTAGCCAGGTTTGAGAACATTGTCGGTGGTCTCCTTGAGGGCAGAGGGCTGTCTTGCTAGTACACCACTGGTGCTTAATAAAAAGTGAATGAGTGCGTGCATGGGTGAATAATGGTCCTGTCTGGCTTTCTGGAGAACTGGATCTCTTCCTTAGGCTCCCAGCTGCTGGAGAAGGTATTGAGGTAATAGTTTTGTCTTTGCAACTGTAGATGAGTAAGAAGTTGTTTCTTTGTTTTTTTGTCTTTCCGTCCCCTCGAGAGGGAAGCAGAACTTGGAAACTTGGAGTTCTGAAAGCTTTTGAGGGTAGAACAAAAAGGCTCTTATTCTTGAAAGCTCAGCTTAGAACCTAAGGGCTGGAAGGAGGGAGAAACTAGGAGGGTCAGGGGGCACTCTGAGGGCTAACAGTGTCCACAAAGGTTCACACTTAGCACTTCCTTGGTGCTGGGCACCACACCAAGGGTTTTATAATAACTTATTTATTCTTCATGGTGATTCTAGACAAAGACACACTTGTCATTTTTTTTTTTTTTTTTTGAATCAGAGTCTCACTCTGTCACCCAGGCTGGAGTGCAGTGGCATGATCATGGATCACCGTAGCCTCCACCTCTGGGGCTCACATGATCCTTCCACCTCAGCCTCTCAAGTAGCTGGGACTATAGCCACATACCACCGCATCCAGTCAATTAATTTTTTTTTTGGTAGAGTTGAGGTTTTGCTATGTTGCCCAGGCTGGTCTCGAACTCCTGAGCTCAAGCAATCCTCCCGCCTCGGCTTCCCAAAGTGCTGGAATTACAGGCGTGAGCCACCATGCCTGGCCCACGCTTGTCATTTTTATTTTATAGATGAGAAAATGGAGGCACTGAGCGGTGAACTGGGTGATCTCGAAGTCACAAGAACTGGGAGGGAGGTTCCCAAAGACTGGAAGTCTCTGGGTTTGGGAGACTGGCAGGAGGGGGCGTGGCCTGCACTTTGGTTCTGAGGCTTCTTTGGAGGGGTTGCTCCTGGAAGGGGCACACTGAGCATGGATTCCTGGGAGCCACCCATCTGGGGCATGGTGGGGGGAAATGCAGGGTTTTCCATGAAGGGGGCTCAGTCGATGGGCTCGTCAGCATGGTTCAGTGTGGATGCCCTTTGGGTGTGCTTTGTGTTATCTATAAACTTCCACCTTCCTCGACCCAAGTCTCAGAAGGATTCTTCCCAAGCGAATGACCCTGGCAGATGGTAGTTTGACTCACATTGAATTTTGCCTATAATTAATAAAGCAAGGACTGTACTAGAATAAAACTCACAGAGTGTCAGAGGCCACAGGATTCCAGTAATTTTGCTTCTGGGCCTCTCCTCCTACTTTGACCAAGTTCAAGGTTGTTCCATCCCTTGGCTAGCTCCTGAAGTTCGGTCCCAGCCCATTGGTGCCCTAGCTGCCTTGATATACCCACCAGTTCAAGTGGCCGGGCCCCAGCATGCCCCTTGCCTCGGCCTGTCTGTACTGGGTCTGTTTAGGGAGATTAAGAACCAAACCTGGCTTAGCTCAGACTGGCTCCAACTCATTACTACCCTGTACTCCTATGCTTGAACAGCCAGACTAAACAAATTCCTAAAAGCTTGGTTAAAACGCTGCCCTCTCCCATAAAAACATCCCTGTCTCCCTTCTTGCAGGTGCTTGTGAGGAATAAATCTATATTTGATTATTTATATTTGAGTGATAGGATTTAAAATATTCTGGGGAAAGGGACTGTTAAGACTATAGCTGGTGATGGGCAGGGAGAGGGGACATTTGAAAGAAAAGGAAAGCACTCCTTCCTCTCTTAAAAAATTAAAAAAATAAAATAAAATAGACACCAGGTCTTGCTATGCTGTCCAGTTGGTCTCAAATTCCTAGGCTCAAGTGATCCTCCCACCTTGGCTTCCCAAAGTGCTGAGCATGGACTACAGGTGTGAGTCACCAAACCTGGCCCCCTTCCTCGCTTTGATGGAGTCTGAGGGATCTCGATGGAGCAGCATACAAAATGCAAATCAGAGAGCTCTGGTGGGAAAATGGCCAGGCTGTGTTCACATCAGGGAGGAACAGGAACAGGAAATGTCCATAATAGCAACACATACTGTGTACTGAGCTCTTAATCCTCGTGCTGGGAACGGCACTGTTTCCCACGCATTATCTCACTGCACCCATTGCACAAACGGAGAAGACTGAGAACCACAGAGGTTAAGCAAGGTTCTCAAGAATACACAGAGGGAGTAGCTGAACTGGGCCTGCAGCCTGAGTCCATCTGAAGCTCTGAGGAACTCTGCAGAAAGTCAGCCAGGAAGAAACTGGAACAGTCTGCAGTCAGCGTGTCTCAGCCCTGGAGGCACGTTAATGTCAACTGGGGAGCTTTTAAAACCGTACCGGTGCCCAGGCGCCACCCCGGAGAGTCTGATTTAATTGAATTGGGCTGCGGCCTGGGTATCTGTATGGTTTTAAAGCTCCCCAGGTGAATCTCATGTGCAATCAGGGCTAGAACCCCGGCTGGGTAGGCCAGAGAGGACAGTAAGTCCTGAGGTGACCTTGGCGGAGGTAAGACACAGAGACCGAGGAGCCTGGGAAGGGGAAGACAAGAATCATGGTTTTGTCGTTCTTTCTTCTTTTTAATGATCACTGCCTCTGAATTCAAGACAGACTTGAAGAACTCTAAATACCATGTTTCCCTAGATAAAGCGCGAAGAGAGCGAATCATCTCCAACTGCCTTAATTTCCTGAGCTCTTCAGGCCTACAACCAACCTGACTATGGTTCTGTACAAACACCACCACCCAGCCCCACCCTGTCCCCGAGCCAGGTCGACCCAGGTCTGCGGTAAACCCAGAATCTAATTTAAATTTTTAAAACATTTATTGAAATTATGGTAAAATATACATCACACAAAATTTACCACTTTAGCTATTTTTAGGACTACAGCTTCGTGGCATTAAGCACACTCAAATTGTCAGGCCATCAGCGTCGCCATCCATTTTCAGAACTGTCTCATCATGCAAAAACTGACACTCAACCCCTGCTAAACAATAACTCCCCATTCTAAGCCCTAGTAGCTATGACTCTATTTTCTGTCTCTATGAATTTGACTCCAACCCAGACGTATTTTTTGTTGGTAGTGCAGGTCATGACTCACCACAACCTCAAACTCCTGGGTTCAAGCGATTCTCCTGCCTCAGCCTCCTGAGTAGCTGGGGCTACAGGTGAGTGCCATGACACCTGGATTATTATAATTTTTTATTTTTATTTTTGCAGAGATGAGGTTTTGCTATATTGCCCAGGTTGGCCTCAAACTCCTGGGCTCAGGCAACCCTCTCACCTCAGCTTCCCAAAGAGCTGGGATTACAGGTGCAAGCTCGTGTGCCCAGCCCTCAGACTTAACTTTAGGACAGATTAATTATACTGATGTTAGCTTAAAATGGAATAACAATAACTATCCTTGATTAAGAAGTGAATTACAGCAATCATGTCAGTGGGAGCTATCACATCCTCCAATGTCCAGGTGCCCAGCCACTGTGGCAAGGACAATTCTACATGCTCATATTGGAAAACTGCCTTTTCTAGCCTCTGTGGTGGTTAGGTGGGCCGTGCCACTGGGTTCTTTGTTCTTCTTTCTTTTAATATGTGACTCTGCATTCAAGGTAGACTGAGCCAGGTTAACTCAGAACTGGAGTTAACCCAGACCTCTCTGTGCCTCAGTTTCCTCATTTCTGCACTGGGGATAGTGAAAGGGCCATTGGGAGGCTCAGATTGGAGATGCAAGCAAAGAACGTGCCTGTGCCTAGTGTGTAGTAAGTGTTCAAAAGATCTCAAAACGCTGGCGGATGGCAGAGGAGAAACCAAACCTGCCAGCACTCACCAGGGGCCTCTTAGAAGTTTGGTGTGATGCTGTGTATGTTCCATAACTTACTCCCTCTGTGACTCTGGGCAAGGTGTTAGCCTGAGTCTCACTCTCATCTTCTGTAAAGGGAGCTAGCACCATCGGCCTGGGCATTACTGGAGGTATTAGTGAGTGTGTGCAAGGAACCTGGCATGCTGCAGGTGCTTTGATTTCATCCTGATTGCCAGCTAGTTGAAAATGAGGTCTAGTCAGTGGAAAATTTGCCTGACCGTAACCCCCTGCTTGGTCTCCCACATTCTATTTTCCTTCCACAGCAACCTCAGAGGCCACATGTTTACAGTAGGCCTGAATTCTTGAGTCTCAGCTTGGACAGAGCCATCAAGAATTGATGCCCACCCCACAGTGAACTAGAACAAGAACAAGAAACCAAAGTGAGATATTGGGCATATTGGTTACTGCAGCAGAGCCTATTCTACCCTGACTAATCAAGAGGTAACTTATCAATCACATAGCTAATTGCCTTTAGAGTCAGGATTCAACTACAGTTCTCTCTGATACTGAGTTTGGTGGTCTCAGGCATATACCCTGCTGCTATCATGTTGTCCATATTGCTCTCAGACCACTTGTCTGAAGTTAAATATGTGGTCTGTTAAAAAAAAAAAGCACTTGCTTCTGTAAAAGAAGTAAGGTCTTTTAATATCTCCCTCTCTACACCCAGCCTGCCTTCTCTACATCATGTCATCCTCCAAAAGAAAAGGAAAAAAAAATTCTGCTGAGCTCCAGCCCTCCAGTTGATAAAAGTCCCAGGAGCCTCTGGGCCTCAAGTCAGGCAGACATTTAAACCTATTCTTCTTTAAGAGATCTTCTCCAGCAATTTATTTCCTGTCACAGCTGTGTTTTCTGCCTATGAAGGATGATATTTTGTTCACCTTTGGTGCCTTTCCCTCGTCGTATTCTGCAGTAAATGTCCCCAAACAATGCTTGTACCATCCATTAGGTAGGGCTGTCTTGCCTGGCTGTCACCCAGCCAGGCTGCTTCTCCCAGTCTTTGGTCTAAGCATAATGTCATTTCTTCTTAGCACATCACCCGCCACTATCTCCTGGTGAGTGAGTATGTGTGCATTTTTACAAAAACGTTTCAACAGAGTGTTTCTTCTCGATTCTATATCAATAGCGCATGCATCACAACGCATCAAGCAGGCCTGGTGCTTGATAACCTTTTTAAAACTTTGAAGAGGAAGGTGAAGAAAAATGGGCCAGAGATAGAACATAAATCTGGGAGCTTGGAAACAGAATAGTGAAGTTGGATAAGGAGCAGCAACAATAGTAAGGAGAAAATGCCGGAAAACTTTCCACAACCTAAACCTCACAAAACAGAGAAGTAAATACTTTTTACTCAAGCACTGAAATAGAGTAGGGTGGCCAGATTTAGCAAACAAAATACCGGATGCCTAGTGAAACTTGAATTTCAGATAAGCAATGAGTCATTCTTTTTTGTAGGTCTCATGCAATATCATGCTATACTTGCACTGAAAAAGTATGTGTTGTTTATCTGAAATTCAAATTTAGCTGAGCATCCTGCATTTTGTCTGAGCTCAGAACTGAGCTCAGAATGCCTAGGTTCAAACCCTGGTTCTGTCCCTTATCAGCTGGGTCACCTTGGATAGAATATTTAACCTCTCTGTGCCTCCGTTTTCTCATTTCTGCATTGGGGATAGCGAGAGGGCTGTAGGGAGGCTCAACTGAGAGATGCAAGCAAAGAACATGCCTGTGCCTGGCACGTAGTAAGTGTTCAAAAGACATCAAAACCCTGGTGGATGGCAGAGGAGGAGACAAGCTCATCAGCACTCACCCAGGGCCTCTTAGATGTTTGGTGCGATGCTGTGCATGTTCCATAACTCACTCCCTCTGTGATTTTGGACAAGGTGTGAGCCTGAGCCTCAATCTCATCATCTGTAAAATGGAGTTAGCACCATCTACCTGTGGGCATTACCGGAGGCTTTAGTGAGTGTGTACAAGGAACCTGGCATGCCGCAGGTACTCTGACTCCATCCAGATTGCCGCCCTGTGGATCAAGCACTGCCCCTCAGTAGCAGGTGTCTTTCTGGAGGTCTAAGCAGCCCAAAGTGGCGGGAGCCAGGCCAAGGAGATGAAGTCGAATACCTGCAAGGGCCAGAGGAAAAGACAGCACCCTAGGGAAAAGCAGAGGACACAGAAGAAACCTCCTCCCTCACCCTTTGCCACGTGGGAGGAGCTGGGTTTCCGTTTTGGTGAGAGGTTCCCTCTGAGAAGGTCCCTTCTACGTTCTCACCTCTACTCCCTCATCTCTGATCTGCTGATGTCTGAAATTCTTGCCCTAAGGACCCTGCTTCTACATCAATGTGATTCTTCTAACAGTGAGTACCAACTACATACACGGGGGCAGCAGGTGGGGGTAGAGGGAACATATTTATAATTTAGATGGGATCAGAGCCTTAGGCTGAAGGAAAAGCTTTGATGTAGAATTCTAGGAACTGGGAGAGCCATGTCTGAAAGCATGAGGAGATTTCCAGGGCCTCTTGAAATTACGCTGTACAATGCCTTCATCAATAGGCAAGGCTTGAGCACCTATTATGTGCCTGTCACTGTCCTGGGGACTGGAGAGGTAGATGAATAAGACCCAGTGCCCGTCTTGCAGTGGCACTAAGCAAAGTGTTCAATACAATGTGGCAAGTGCAATGGTAAGTACGGGACCTGGGCACCATGGGAACACAGAGGAGAGACAGTCAACCAAGACCCATAGGAGTCAGGGAAGACCTCCTGGAAGAGGTGGTATTTGACTCCAGTCTTGAAGGGAGATATGGATGTTAAAAAGAGGGAAGGAACAAAGGAGAAAGGCGTTCCGGGCAGAAGTTATAGCACCAGTGAAGGCACAGATCACCTGTGTAATATCTGCCCAATAGTAATAAAACAACACCACAAACAGCGGCAGTCAGCATTTCCTGAATGCTTACCGAAAGGTAAGGCCCTTATATTATCTCACAATAGGTGTTAATACTTTTCCTATTCTCCAAGTGAGGAAACTGAGTCACAGACAGATTGGGTAATTTGTCCGATTCACACAGCCAGTTAGCTACAGAACTCAGCATCGTACCTGGCTTTTCCAGTTCCCAAAGCCCAGCTTGCAAGGCGTCTTGCAACTTCCTTGGAATTCTAATGTGGAGCGTTGAAATGGGAGCTCAGCATCCCTTAGTCGTCTTTCTATGTATTTGCTATTTTTTCTCTCTCTCTCTCTTTTGAGTTGGAGTCTCACTCTGTCGCCCAGGCTGGAGTGCAGTGGCACGCTTGCAGTGGCTGGAGTTCAGTGGCACGCTTGCAGTGGCACGCTTGCTGGGTTCAGGCGATCCTTCCGCTTCAGCCTTCCAAGTAGCTGGAACTACAGGCAGGTGCCACCATCACTTGGCTAGCCATTTTCTCTTTAATGAGAAAACCGGGCCTTGTCTGAGGTCCCTGCTGAAAACCAGGAGCCTGTGAGAGCATCCAGGTCCCGGGGCTTCCTTTCTGTCCTCTCACTGCCCAGGATATTCCAGTAAATAATCCATCTTCACAAAGCACTAAACAGAGAAAAGCTCTGGGAAAAGCAAAATTAGTGACTGCATGGCATCCCAGGTCTTAAATGAAATGGCAGTGATGCTTGCCTTGTGGCCGCCCTGCTCTCCACCCTCCCTCCCGAAGCGCTCAGTATCCCTCCTGGTCCCTGGGCTGTTGGAGAGGGGAGCCCGTTGGGATGAGCTGTGAAGTCTTGTGAACTTGTTGTGGGTGGATTTTTCACTTGTTGAATTTCCTCATCTCATTTCCCTAGTTGCTCCACTTAGAAATAATATTGTCCACATTGAGATACCACCTAAACCCTGTAAGAATGGCCATCATTAATAAAACAAACCACAACAGGTGCTGGTGAGGATGTGGAGAAAAAGGAACGCTTCTACACTGCTGGTGGGAATGCGGACTAATACTACCTCTTTGGAAGACAGTGTGGCAATTTCTGAAAGAACTAGAAATTGACCTTCCATATGACCCCGCAATTCCCCTACTGGGAATATACTCAGAGGAACTCAAATCATTCTACAAAAAAGATACCTGCACACGTATGTTTATTCCAGCTCTATTCACAATAGCAAAAACATGGAACCAACCGTGTTGCCCATTGAAGTTGGATTGGATGAAAAAAAATGTGGTACATATACACAATGGAATATTATGCAGCCATAAAGAAGGACAAATATATAGACTTTGCAGCAACTTGGATGGATTTGGAGTCGATCATACTCAGTGATTTATTACAGAAACAAAGAACAGAGTTCCATATGTTCTCACTCATAAGAGGAACTTGAACAATTACAATGCTATAAGAAAGCGTTGGCAGTAGTGGAAAACTGTCAGGGGACGGGGGGTGGGATTGGCAGTTGAGGGAAACTGCTAGGGGAAGGAGGGGCATACCTCATCAACAGGGGTACCTGCATGATCAATGTTTGTATACCTAACCCTGAATTGTACCCCACATCTTCATAATAAAAATAAAAAAAATATCGTCAAGATAAAAAAAGAAAAACAAATGTGTTGGTTCTATTGCTCTTGAGTTCATTCCCTCTCTAGCTCTGCTCTGTATTATAGCAACTGTTTTGGGCTGTGCTTCCCAGGCCCCAGGACAGTTGACTTGGCTGGGTCTTACTGGGGGAGGCCAAGATGGGTGGGGAGGAGGCAGAAGCCGGGGGATTTCTGGCCCCATTCAGCCCCCAGCATGCTTGGCCGTGGTTTCAGCTTCTCTACAGCATCTTTCTCCAGGGATCTACCTTGGTGTTTTGCAATGCTACCTGGCTCTGGGCTTTGGTCACACCTCCATCCTTCCAGCCTAGAGGCTGACTCACTATCCCACTTCGTTTCTCAGCCTTTCATCAATGGGCACACAATGTCCTGTAGTACATTCCTTTAGCTGCTGCTGCTGCTGCTTTTCTAAAATATGAAACACTAGCTGGGCTCGGTGGCTCAGCCTGTCATCCCAGCACTTTGGGAGACCGAGGTGAGTGGATTGCCTGAGCCTGTGGTTTCGAGACCTACTCAGGGGACTTGGCGAGACCTCGTCTCTGCAATAAATCAAAAAAATTAGCTGGGCATGGTAGCATGCACCTGTCGTTCTGGCTACTTGGAAGGCTGAGGCGGAAGGATCGCCAGAGCCCAGCAGGTTGACGCTGGGGTGGCTGTGAGCGTGCCACTACCCTCCAGCCTGGGCAACAGAGTGAGACTCCAGCTCAAGAAAAAAAAAATGAAACACTTCAAGAATTTGCATGTCATCCTTGTGCAAGGACCATGCTAAGCCCCTTTGTATCCTTCTAATCTTAGAATGTATGCTGCCGAAGTGAGCATGTCCTTCTGTTTTAAATACTTAGCATAGTTTCTGTTGACTTGGTTGGAGTCTAACTGATACAGAAAGGGAAACTAATTTGCCAAGCAAAGATGTCTGGGATGCAACCCAGTCTATAAAACTATTAGCAATCTATCCAATACGATTTGGTTCAATTTGATCCAACTCAACAACTCAATTTAACTCAATTCAATGTAATAAATGCTCATTGAACACCTACTTTGAGAACAATACTCTACTAGATGATAGGGATACAAAATAAAGAAGTAAATAATCCCCTCGAGGAGCTGACAGTCTAGCGGCATAATAGTCAAAAGAATTAGGAGTTAAGGTACGCTGCACAGTGGATCGTGATAAAGGTATTATTAGTGAGCCCTGGGGAAGGGCAACTCGTTGAACTGGGGCTTTTGGGGAGTTGCTGGGGAAGCAACATTCGAATGGGAAGATGTGGAATAAAGACTGCCTGGTAGGGCGAACAGCCCCGTGGTGCAGGGAGTAGAGCGACAGGTATGAGGTTGGAGAAATCGAATTTCCACAAAACATAGCACAAACTCCCTAGCCATTAACATTATCCAGGAAGATGGATGGATGGAGCAGGACAGTTAGCCTAGAAAGGGACCGTAGGATAAAGTTTTCATTTGACAAAAATAATGAATGATATTCTTCATGCAATCCTTTTTTAAAAAAAATTTATTTTGTTTTAGAGACAGGGTCTTACTATCACCGAGGCTAGAGTGTAGTGGTGCCAGCATAGTGCACTGCAGCCTAGGGCTAAAGCTATCCTCCTGCCTGGGTCCCACCAGGAATCTTTATTGATTTAAAAAATAATAATAATGGCTGGGCTTGGTGGCTCAAGCCTGTAATCCCGGCACTTTGGGAGGCTGAGGCGAGAGGATTGCCTGAGCCCAAGGGTTACAAGACCAGCCTGGGCAACTTGGTGAGACCTTGTCTCTACAATAAATCAAAAAATCAGCCGGATGTGGTAGCGCGTGCCTGTACTTCCAGATACTTGGAAGGCTGAGGAGGAAGGATTGCTTGAACATAGCAGGTCGATGCTGGGGTGGCTGTGAGTGTGCCACTACATTCCAGCCTGGGCAACAGAGTGAGACTCCAACTCAATAATGATAATAATAATAATAATAATAATAAAGTAAAAGAAAAGATCATCAAATAAATGGTGTTGCGGCAACTATATATTTATGGGGGATTTTGCCTCCTACTTTTTATAGATTTTGCCTCCTACTTTTTACCAAAATTATTGATTGATGAGTTCACCCTTCCCTTCCCCCAGGAAATGGTAAGCTCTAGAAGACACTGTAGGTTTGTTGGATTTGGTGATGGAGCAGGACTTTCTAAAGCATGGAATATATTATGAAGAGAAAACATAGTTCTATAAATTAAATTCCATAAGCAGTACTAAAATTGAACTGAAACAAACTAGGATTAAAAGTTTGCAAAAAATTTGACAGGGGATTTGTATTCTTAATATAGAGTTTTTACAAATATAAAAACTTTCCATTAGTCTAACAGAAAATACAAGGTAATAAGAAAAATGTACAATTTCATATAAAAATATATGGAAAAATTTCAACCAACTAGTAGACATAGGTACATTTTAAAATATGAATTTTTTGCCAATCAAATTGTCAAAGTGTGTTTTTTTTTAAACACTCAACATGGGTGAGCAAAGTGTGAGAAGGGAATTCTCATCATAGCTGTTGGGAGTGTCAATTATTACAATTATGACATGATTACATTTCTGAAAAACAGTTTTGTGACTTGTGTCAATGGACTTTAAAATGTGTATGACTTTCTTTCACCTCTATTTTTAGCACTTTTAGGAATCTATCCAGAATAAATAAGCAGAAGATGCAACCATCTTAGTAGCGCCTTATAGTAATAGATTGAACACAACCTATCTTAGGTAGTTCTGCTGTGTAACAGACCTCTCATATCATACAACAATACAATGTGATAAATATAATGCAATAACTGCAAAGAAAAGTGAGAAACCAGTGAGAAAGAGAGATCATTCTGCCTGGAGGTGTCAGAAAAGTCCTCACAGAGAAAGCAACATGTACATTGGGTTCTGAAGGATGAATAGAAGTTTACCAGTTAGGGTAGAAGAGGGGCCAGGCAGAAACAAAGACACGTGTCAATGTGGGGAGGCCTAAAAGTGCACATTTAAGGAGCAGTAAAGAGTCCAATGTGGCAAGAGCTTAGCTTGTACACATTGGGAGTGAGAAGGAGGGTACATGGGGAAGGATTTGGGGGCCACCCTGAGAATTAGACAATGGGTCTAATTGAATTTGCAAGCCAGAACTGTGGAAGGATTCATTTTGTTTCAGGAGGTTCTCAGGGATCCTGGAGGCAGGGTGACATTTAGGAGGCTCTGGTGAGAGACCAACTAAGACTCACGGAGGGCTGACCCAGGGCACAGGTGGGGAGGGATTAGAGGGCCTTACTGGGGCAGGGCTGCCGAAATGAGAGTGAACAAAGCCAGAATTCTTGACTTCGCAATTTTTTGAGACAAATGGGGACACATAGTTAGAATATAGTTGACATATGCAATCAAGAAAGCAATGGGCAAAATCTGGCTTTTGTGAATATTTACAATCGCCCTTCTCCAGATTGATGGGTAATTGCAAGGTGCGCGCGCGCACACACACGTACACACACACACACACACACACACACACACACAGGTACACACACACAGCACTCTCTCCTATTTACCATGCATACGTTTTCACCTTCCTTTAGTGGGTTGCTATCTGCCAAGCTGCCATGAATGCCCAAGAAAGAGTCCATTCATTACAATCACATTCTTATTTATATAATCAGAAAACAAGAGAGGGCTGGGGCTTGGTGTGTTGGGCTGCAAGTTGTGTCCGGTAATGAGGCGCTCGGTGTACGGGTTAATTCTCTCAACGGCTGGAGAGGCTGCCTTCTCAGCATGGTGGAGAGAGGAGAATTTATTACCCACGGCACCGCTGTCACCGGGATTGCAGGTGAATCACCACATCGCAAATGTGGTGTGATGGGGACATGCTGCTGTCCAAAGTTGGCAGGCAGAGGGGTATGGAGGGGACCCCAGGGCCTAAGAGACAGGGGAGAAAGAAAACCACCCGGCTCATGTGCTTGGATATTTCCCGTTCAGGGACAGTGTCATGGTCAGTTGGGGAGTCCCGTTCTTCAACCCCGGTTAAGCCTGGGAAAGAGAGAACTGGTTGAATGTTTTGGAGTCTGGCTTCAAGCAGCACTGTCACGATGACGGAAGGCTTGAACTGAGCGATGGCCTGGTGACGATGTGTGGGACTGCTTAGTCAAAGCTGGCAATTATCTTTCATGACCCCCTTATCACTTGGTTTCTTCAAAAGGAGGCGCCAGCCCCAGATGAAGATTTTCTTTCTTTCTCTTTTTCCTCTCCTCTCCTCTCCTCTCCTCTCCTCTCCTCTCCTTTCTTTCTTTCTTTCTTTCTTTCTTTCTTTCTTTCTGTCATATCTCACTCTGTCACCCAGGCTTGAGTACAGTGGCATGATCACGGCTTGCTGCAGCCTCGACCTCCTGGGCTCACATGATCCTTCTGCAAGTGTGTGCCATTACACTTCGTATTTTGTTTTTGGTAGAGATGGGGTCTTACTATGCTGCCCAGGCTGGTCGCAAACTCCTGGGCTCAAGTGATGTTCGCACCTTAGTTTTTCAAACTGCTGAGCTTCTAGGCATAAGCTACTGCGTCCAGCCCCCAGATGAAGTTTTGGCCCTGTATTATAGGCTCATGGTCTGTGGTGACAATGAACATTCTGAACTCAACTCCCCAGGGAACACTTGGGAAATGCCTCTCCCTCATGTGTGCTCCAAAGTCTCATCTTAAATACCCCATCTTTGGGGGCTACTCACTGCAGCTTCCTCTTGTGGACTCTCCATAATTTGTTAGGGTAAATATGAAACTATTGTAATGATGCCAGAAAACACAGAGCCTCAAACAATGTTTAAATTTATTTCTCTCTCACAGAACCATTTAACTATAGGAGAATGGCCCTGGTGAGGTGGGCAACTCTGATCTGTTGAGACCTGGCCCCCAGGACCAGGTCACTTCTACCCTGATGTCAACCATACTCTAGCAAACATTGTCTGCAAAGAGCTGGATCGTTAACATTTCTTTTTGAGTCAGAGTCTCACTCAGTCACCCAGGCTAGAGTGCAGTGGCACACTCACGGCCACCATAGCCTCGACCTGCTGGGTTCAGATGATCCTTCTGCCTCAGCCTTCCAGGTAGCTGGAACCACAGGCATGTGCCACCATGCCCGGCTAATTTTTTGAATTATTGTAGAGATGAGGTCTCGCCATGTTGCTCAGGCTGGTCTCGAACCATGAGCTCAGGCAATCCTCTCATCTCTGCCTCCCAAAGTGCTCGGATTCTAGGCTTGAGCCGCCACACCTGGCAATATTTTCAACTCTGTGGGCTACATGGGTTCTGCTGTAACTACTCAGCTTTACCCTGGTAGCACTAAGGCAGCCAGAGACTCTACATAAGCCAATAGATGTGACCATGTGCCAATAAAACTTTATTAACAAAAACAGTTGGGGCACAGGATCTGACCTGTAAGCCATAGTGTGCTGACCCCTGCTCAAGAGCCATGCTATCCAATGGAAATATAATGCAAGTCACACACATTATTTTACATTTTCCAGGAGCCATGTCAAAAAGTGTCTGGAAACATGTGAAATTAACTTTGTTGTTACATTTTACTTAATACAATATAACATTTTATCATTTTGATATGTAATCAATCTAAAACAGTATTGAGATATTTTACATTCTTTTTTGTGTGTGTGTGTTGTGTCTTTGAAATCTGATGCATATTATACACACAGCATACTTCAAACTGAAAGAGCTGCATTTCAAGTGCTTGTTAGTCATGTGAGATCAGTGGCTACTATATCAGACAGCACAGTCCTAGAGGGTTGCTCTTGTCTGCATGATTAAACCTGGCTCACTGGCACCATTTTTTTTTCTTCAGTTGGAGGTCTCACTTTGTTGCCCCAGCTGGAGTGGTAGGATCATGGTCACTGCAGCCTCACCTTCAGGCAATCCTCCCACCTCAGCCTCCTGAGTAACTGGGCCTACAGGCACATGCCACCATGACTGGCTGAATTTTTAAATTTTTTGTAGAAATGGGGTCTCGCTATGTTGCCCAGGTTGGTCTTGAACTCCTGGACTCAAGTGATTCTCCTGCCTTGGCCTCACAAAGTGCTTGCATTGCAGGCATGGCTGCAGTGCTTGACCAATTTTAACAATCATAGCTTGTAGTGGCCAAAAGTTCAATCCGAGAGACCACCAAGAGCCAATTCCGATGAAAGTTCAAGAGGGTCTTTATTTACAAGCTCGAGCCTGGACCTCTG
>NW_007248186.1:385141-417778 GCF_000164805.1 Carlito syrichta
CTTGGCCCACTAGCTAGGGAAGTTGCAGAGACATCTGGAAACTTAGGTGATTTCTCCCTGGCACCTGATTGGTTTTTGCTAAGGGGAAAGTGAGACAAGGGAAGAATAACTGGAGCTTTGCAGTTTTTCCCATAGCTGGAACTTTAAACAGTTATATGTTTTAAGACAGAAAACTAAAATTGGCTGTGCTATTGTTCACAAGCCGATTACATATTTATTGGGTTATAGCATGCTCCTAACCTAAGTCTATGGTATACTCTATTATGGTCCTCTCAAGCTCACTGCAGCCTTGACCTCCTGGGCTCAAATGATCCTCTCACCTCAGTTTCCCAAGCAGCTGGGGCCACAGGTGTGCACCACCATGCCTGGCTAATGTTTTTAGCTTTTTGTGGAGATGAGATCTCTTTATGCTGCCCAGGCTACTGGCAACATTTTTGCATCGCATGTAATGAGAGGAGGGAGGGGGAGCAAGTGCCCAATGTTTTAGAGTCAAGACACCAAAATCACAACCAAAACATGATTGCCTGAGCCTGTGGGTTTGAGACCCGCCTGGGCAACTTGGCGAGATCTCATCTCTACAATAAATAAAAAAAAAATTAGCCGGGCGTGGTAGCACGCGCCTGTAGTTCCAGCTACTTGGAAGGCTGAGGCAGAAGATCACCGAAGCCTAGCAGGTCAAGGCTGCGGTGGCCGGGAGCGGCCACTGCACTCCAGTCTGGGCGACAGAGTGGGACTCCAACTCAAAAAAAAAACAAAAAAAAATCACTTTTCCTGACTTGATGTGGGGAAAATCCAGTCGTGCGGACACACCCAGTTACAAAAGGCACTGGGAAACGTAGTCTCTGGCTGTGTGGCCGTGCACTCAGCTAAAACTGGGCGGAGGCAGTTCTGTCACTAAAAGGAAGAAAGGAAGGAAAGGCACTAGTAGGCAGTTAGTAATGTCTGCCGCCCCTGCCATCCAGGCTTTATTAATTATCAGCAGAGTCGTCTCTCTGATTCTGGAATCATACTCTGGCCTGAGGCTAGTTCTGAAAGTCAGTCTGTTGGAATGGAAGCAATGAGGGCTCCTGTTTCAGACTCTTTCTTTCTCCTCTTGACATCTCCCAGTCTTTGTTCCCTACAGGCTGTATTAATGTCCTAGGGCTGATTGACATTACCCCAAGCGTGGTGGCTTAAAACAAGACATTTATTCTCTCACAGTTCTGGAGGCCTGAAGTCCAAAGTCAAGGTGCCGGCAGCGCCACCCTCTCTCTGAGGTCTAGGGGACAGTCCTTCCTTGCCTCTACTAACTCCTGGTGGCCCCTGGGCTTCCTTGGCATATGGACCTCCTGCTCTGACCTCAGTTTCCATCTTCACATCACCGTCTCCTCTGTCTTTCCTCTTCTTATAAGGATGCCAGTCACTGGATTTAGGACCCATCTTAAAACCAGGATAACTTCAGCTTGAATCCTTAACTAATCATACCTGCAAAGACTCTACTTCCAGATGGGCACAACTTTTGGGAGACACCATCGAACCTCCTCCACCCTCTTAGCAGGACCCTGGATCATGGTTGGCAGCTCTCAGCCCGTCCTCCACAGCCCTGAATTTCTGCCCGTCAAAGCACCTGGCACGAAGGATACTGAGCACCAGGGAAGAAATCAGAGAGCTTCACGAGGACTCCCAAGTGGCTGGAAGACCCAGAACAGACCGGAGAAAGGTATCACAGCAGCACTGGGGGTGGCAGGTGGGAGAAGGGAGAGGGAGAGCACAAAAGAAAACTGTACCTTCTACCATGGAGAAATGTGTTCGCATCACGCCCAACAGACAAAAAAAGTAACAACAACAACAGCAACAAGCTACGTTTCATCCTGAGATTTACAAAAACTCCAACAGAACAGAAGATCTGGACCACCTGTCTAGTTCTAGTGCCCAAAATAAAAATCCTGGCACATTTCCCGAGGGGTTGCTGACTACCCAGCCAAACACCATCATCCCTGAGTCGTGGGATGTGGAGATGATGATCTTGTTGGAAAATGGCCCTTGTCTGAATCTGGCGACCTTGCTAGTTTTGCAGGTGTTTTCTTTTTTTTCTTTCTATATACCTGCTGAGTTTTCTATTTTCTGGCTACCTTGCAAGTCTTTGCAAATGGACTCCTTGCTCGTTGCCTTGAGCCTTCTTTTCACAGTTTCCAGAGTTGTCGAGGGGTACGGGTGGGGATACTGGGTAGGATGAAGGCTTCCTCTTCCCCTCCAGGTCCTGTGGTTTCTCTCCTTCCTGTCTCTTCATTCTAGCACTCTCTACCTCCACCCCACCCTCTTGTTCACTTTCACCTGGAACATTGCAACAATCCTCACTGGCCAAGCTGCAGCTTCCTGCCTCCCTACAATCCATTTTTTCCTTTTCTTTAAAGTTTTGTAGAGACAAGGGTCTCATGAGGTTGCCCAGGCTGGTCTTAAACTACTGGCCTCAAGCAATCCTCCTGCCTCAGCATCCCAAAGTGCTGGGACTACAGGTAGAGCCACTGCACCCAGCCCCTACAATCCATTTTCTGCAGGGAGACTAGAGTGATCTTTTTGGAACTGAAGCCTCATGATTCGCCTTCTTCCTCCTCAGCTGTGCTATCTCGCTGCTGATCTTAGGATAATTGCAGGTAGGTATATGGCATCGTGTGCCACACACTGTTCAAGAAAGTGTCATACACACCAGTATTAATTCGTTTAATCCTCCCATTAATATTTTATATGTGAAAAATTAAGTCACCTAGTTAATAAGAGACTGGCTCCAGGGTCTACGTTCTTTTTTTTTTTTTTTTTAATTAAATCAATATTTTTTCTTATGGTTTTGCGGGGTACAGTTAAGGGTTAAGTGTACAATTACATTTCATTCAGGCACCCTGTTGATAAGAGGTGTTTCCCCATCCCCAGACAGATATTTACTACCGTTATTCCCATCTCCCTTCCCCTCCCACTTCCATAGATTCCCACCACTGTCAGTCATTTTCTTATAGTATTACATTGGATGTTCAAGGTTCACTATATGAGTGAGAACATGTGATACTCGGATCTTTGTTTCTGTGCGAGGTCACTCAGTATTATAGACCCTAGTTCTATCCCGGTTGCTGCAAAATTCATGATTTTGTTCCTTTTTATGGCTGCGTAGTATTCCATCGTGTATATGTACCACATTTTTTTAATCCAGTCCTCTTTGGATGGGCATGGGGTCTACGTTCTTCCCTGCCACTCTGGCCTTACTTGTCAGTGGCCTCTGAAACCTGCCACAATGCCCCTGCCACCTTGCAGGTCTCCTCACTCCCTGCTCTCAAGGACACTGTCTGCTTGTTCTTCCTTCTGCCCTTCCTGCTCCTACCTACCACAGGGTCTTTGCACATATGCTGCCCTCTGCTGAGCACGCTCTTTCTTCCTCTCTTAGCAAAAGAAGTCTCTCACTTTCCAGACTTTGCTTCAAGGATGCCATCCGTGACCTCCCCAAGTCCATCAAACCCCTGGCAGGGGTTTTTAGAGTACTAAGAATGTCCTCCGCACAACACACGCCTCAGTTCTAGCTCCTACAGGCTTGGGTGATTATTGATGTCCCTGCCTCTCCTCTCCCTACTTCTTCCAACCCAAGTGTGAACTCCACGAGGACAGGACTCCAGGGCCTGACATGGAGTCTGGGTCACAGTAGTTGCCAAATAAGGCTCAGTCTCAGTGCCAAAGGAGGCTGAAGCAGAAGGATCCCTGAGTCTGGATCTCGGGGACAGAAGACCTTGATAAGCAAAGTCCGTCCTCAGGGTTGATGTCTGCCATGTTTCTGTGGATTTCAGATGCTCTCTTTTTCTCCTTCAAAGTGTAATGTTTTTGAAAGCAAAATTCATCTTGCAACAGAGTTGAACACTGAATGAAGTGTATTTTGTGTCGGTCCCCAGAGAGCAGTTATGAAATCAGTGGTCAGTACCACAATCCATGGTATTTTGGAGTGGAGGGAATTCCATCTGAGGCCTTGGGTCAATTCGTGGCTTTTCTGAGTCCTAAAGTCCCTTATCAATAAAAGGGCAAGGTTGCTGTAAATATTAAAGATGCACATAATGGCCCTTACTACAGTGACTCATAGTTTTAATGCATCAATAGAAAACCCATTATGAGTTTCATAAAATATGTGCCAGTTTAGTGTTTTGCGAGAATAATCCACATATTGGCATGGTCAGTCATACATTTGGCTACTCACAATTTTTTAATTTTTATTTTAATTAATTAATTTATTTTTTATTTATTTATTTTTTTTGAGTTGGAGTCTCACTCTGTCACCTGGAGTGCAGTGGCTGCTTCCGGCCACCGCAGCCTCGCCTGCTGGGCTGCGGCGATCCTTCCGCCTCAGCCTTCCAAGGAGCCGGAATTACAGGCATGCGCTACCACGCCCGGCTGATTTTTTTTTTTTTTTATTTATTGTAGAGATGAGGTCTCGCTGCCCAGGCGGGTCTCGAACCCGCGGGCTCAGGCAATCCACTCACCTCAGCCTCCGAAAGGCGCGGGATTACAGGCTGAGCCACCGAGCCTGGCTTTATTTTTATTTTTTAAGATCTCACTCTGTTCCCCAGGCAGGAATGCAGTGACACAGTCACGGCTCCCTGCAACCTCGACTTCCCAGGCTCAGGCAATCCTTCTGTCTCAGCCTCCCAAGTAGCTGAGACTATGGGCATGCACCACCATGCCCAGCTACTTTTTTATTCTGTAGAGACAAGATCTCACCATGTTGCCTCTCACTCGTGTTGAACTCCTGGGCTCAAGGGATCCTCTCTCCCCAGTCTCCCAAAGTGCGGTGATTACAGGCACGAGCCACCATGACCGGCCTATCATTTCTAGAGAAGAAATGAGAGTAAAGATTTCGGAGGCCTTGTCTTCTTTACATGTTATTTAATTCTGTATAAAATCGCTTTCTCATATCTCCTCTTTGGCAACCAAGCCTTCGCCAGCCACAGGGAGGGGGGCACCATGGAACCTGCCACTAGGGTGCGCTCTTAAAGCTCTTTTTTTTTCTTTCTTCCATTTTTCTAAAGATTCTGCGAACATTCTATATAGGACTTTGCTTCTCTCCTCCGTTAAAAATGATATGGAATTTGAATCATCCACGAAGCACTTCGTTTTTCATTTCATTTTATTTTTTAACTCAGGGCAATTACTTGTTCTATTTCTGCCTCTAATGCTCTTTCCAGTTTATTCTTGGTCAGCGTTAGTCAGGGCAGCTATATTTTCGTAAAAGAGTCTGTTTGTGTCGAACCAGGAACGCGTCCTGGAGTCTAATCTCAGTAAAGTCATCGAAAGTCTTTATTTACGTCATTGTTTCCTCTTTCATCGACTTGAGCCAGGGCATGAGCAATGAGATAAATTAAGCCTCCAGATGATTCTGCGAACATTTTTTGCCTTTATGAAGGACCTCCCTTTGCCCTTAAAAATATCACAGGCCCAAGAGATGTCTTAATCACATTTAACTCGGCAGACGAATGTGTGCTAAGAATAAACTAGAAAACATACATTCAGACTAGAAACAGAAAAAGCAACTGCTGAGTTAGGGCAGAGAAGGAGTAGAAAATGGATTGCTGAAATTGTTCAAGTTCGAGAGATCCAAATCCCTTTCCCGCTGATGAAGGAAGTCAGCCATGGTGAAGAGTTCAAAGCATGCCTTTTCCACTGACCGACTTTTGTGGATGTTGGCAAATATTTTGTCCTCTTTATTTATGTCACTGTGATAAGGTTTCCCGTTATTGGCTGTGGAACATATTTGTCTTTTAAGAGTTGATTTAACATTCAGAAAGAGCAGAAAAACGTTAAAAGCCAAGTTGGGTGAATGAAGTTGGTGATAAAGTAGAGAAATGGTGTGTGTGTGTGTGTGTGTGTGTGACAGAGAGAGAGAGAGACTTTTCCTAACTGACCATAAAGCTATGAAACTGATTATAATGAGTTGAATGGTGTCCCCTTCTTCCCTCCCCCCAAAGATATATTTATTTCTTAATCTGTGGAGTCTGTAAATTTAACCTTATTTGGAAAAGGGACTTTGCAGATGTAATTTAAGTTAAGGTTCTTGAGAGGAGGTCGCGCTGGATTGTGCTGGCAGACCTCCAGTCCAACGACAAGTGTCTTTATGAGAGAAAGGCGGAAGGAGGTTTGAGACAGCAAAGAGGAGAAAGCCATGTGAAGATGGAAGCAGAGATGGGAGTGACACAGCCAGGAGCCAAGGGACGTTTGGAGCCACCAGAAGCTGGAAGAGGCAGCGAAGGATTCTCTCTTAGAGCCTTTGGAGGGAGCACGGCCTTGTCAACACCTTGATTTTTGGGCGTTCACCCCACAGAACGGAAAGAACACATTTCTGTTATCTTAAGTCACCGTGTTTGTAGTCATTTGGTGGCAGCTGTGTAAAGTCAATGCACTGGTTTTCATTTTTGGCTTGAAAATTTGGTTCTAAAACAATTCCCAAAGAGAAAGTACTTTCAGAGCTCATCTGAGTCGTGTCAGTATTATTGAAATAAGTGTCTATTTTCCTCTGAAGTCGACTTAAGACCATTTCTCATCAACTTAGTCCTTCAGGGTCCAGCTAAGAAAAGAGAAACCCCCTTGTATATTTAGAGAGAGGGAGTTTACTTCAGGAAATGGACATACCGGGGCTAGAGAAGCTGAGAAATCAAAGGAGAGAGATAGCCCAGAGGTCAACAGCAGCAGGAAGCCATGGGCAGCCCTAGGGAGGAGCCCAGGGGCCAGGATCATCTATAAGAGCTGGAACCATGGTGGGCTCAGGTGGGGGAGCAGGAGCTGAGGGAACACTACCCGAGGCAGGGAGGGGAGGGAGGGATCCCCCACCTCTGCCTTCTTCTACCATCCGGTCCCTCCCCAGCCAGCTGCTTCTGGTGGAACTGCCTCCAGGGTGCAGAGCAGGGGAAGGGCATGGAGTGGACTGAGGGCAAAGCTGTCCAGGACTTGGGGCCACTCACGAGAACACATTCCGGAAAGGCTGCTCCGGATGGTGGGATGCACTTCCCCTATCTCCCAAAAGATTAGGCATCATCCCTCTCTTTTCCTTTTTCCTCCCTCCCTCTCTTCTTTCTTTTTTTCTTTTCTTCTTTGAGTCAGAGTCTCACTGTGTCACCCAGGCTGGAGCGCAGTGGCACAATCATAGCTCACCGCAGCCTTGACCTCCTGGGATCAGGTGATCCTTCCACCTCAGCCTCCTGAGTAGCTGGGACTACAGGCACATGCCGCTATGCCTGGCTTATATTTTGATTTTTTTGGTAGAGAAGAGCTATCACTCTGTTGCCCAGGCTGGTCTCGAACTCCTGGACTCAAGCCGTCCTCTCGCCTTGTTCTCCCTCCCCCTCACCTCCCAAAGGGCTGGGACGATAGGCATGAGCCACAGTTCCCAGTCATTCCTCTCTTTTTTATTTCCCTCTCTGTGGAAGACAGAATAATGGCCCCCCAAAGATAGACACGTCCTAGTCCCTGGAATCTGTGAAGATATCACCTTCTTTGGCAAAAGGGACTTTCCAGATGTGATTAAATTAAGAATTTTGAGATGGGGAGATTATTCCGGATTATCCAGGTAGGTCCAATATAATCACAAAGGGCCTTATAAGAGGGAAGCAGGAGGGGCCAGAGACTGAGCAGGACAGATGCCACTGGAGCAGAGGCTGGAGAGAGGTGCTTTGAGGATGGAGGACGGGGCCAGAAGCCAAGGAATGCAGAGGGCCTCTAGAAGCTGGGAAAGGCAAGGAAATGGAGTTTTCTCTGGATATTCCAGAAAGAAACACAGCCCTGCCGACTCTTCAATGTTGGCCCAGAGAGATTGTAGACTCCTGACTGCTAGAACTGTGAGAGAATACATTTATGTTGGTTTAAGCCAGTAAATTTGTGATAATTCCTTATAGCAGCAGCAGCAACAACAAAACCCTAATATACTTCCTACTTCAAACAGTAGAACTAGAGGCCAGGCACGGTGGCTCACGCCTGCAATCCCACCACTTTGGGAGGCCGAGGCAGGAGGATCACTCGAGCTCAGGAGTTCCAGACCAGCCTGAGCAACATAGCGAGAACTTGTCTCTACAAAAAGCTTAAAAATTAGCTAGGCATAGTGGCGCACACCTGTAGTCCCAGCTACTCGGGAGGCTGAGATGGAAGGATCACGTGAGCCCAGGAGGTGAAAGCTGAGGAGAGCAGTGATCGTGCCACCTTACACCAGCCTGGGCGACAGAATGAGTCCCTGACTCAAACAAACAAACCAAGAGTAGGATAAATTATCCAACGCTATCATCTCCCCAACTGACAACACTGGGCAAACATCCTCCCTTTCCTTGTGCAAATCTTCCACGTGCCTCCCTACCACAAGAATGTGGGGCAAGTCACATGGCCCAGACGATAATGACCATGACTTCAAGCCATCTGAAAAATGACAAGCCCGACTATTTGGTAGTAAATGCTGTTACAATTATTTTGCGTAGAAGTTTGATTTACACCTGCAGGACGGTGTTTAATCCCGTCCTCACATTCAACAGGTAATGCCATTGTGCTCTGACAAATGCCCTTCCCCAGCACTTAGGTATAATCGCTTTACCTTGGTAGTTGGTTAGCCTTACTTTGGTGATATTTATTAAAGCTATAAAATGTCATGCTATTACTCGAGTGTCTTCGTTAAATGAAGCAGGCTTGATTCAGATAAATTAAGTGGGAAAGGATATTTTGTGAAATAATAGCTCATGTGCTTGCAAGGGTTTTTACAATCTAATTAATGGCAGAGCACCATGGCACCGATGTACTTTCTTCTCTCCCTCTCAGGAGGAGGGAAGGAGAAAGAGGAAAGAAAAAAGAACAACAGAAGTGGGGAGCCAGATTCCTTTCACATCAAGGGACAACAGACTAATCATAACAGTAACAATAGGAATATAGTCATGTAAAATTTTTTTTGAAAGTAGGATTTATTGAGAGGACAGAAAAGCTCCCAGAGCAGGAGGGGACATGAGGCGGTTGCCCTAATCATGTAACTTAACTTCACAGAATCTATGTTAAGAGAGTGATTTTGCACACATCTTTCTTTTTTTTCTTTGTTTCTTTTGAGTCAGGATCTCACTTTGTCACCCAGGCTGGAGTGCAGCAGTACGATCACGGCTCACCATAGCCTTGACCGCCTGGGTGATCCTTCCGTCTCAGCCTCCCGAGTAACTGGAACTATAGGTGCACACCACCACGCCTGGCTAATTTTTAAAATTTTTTGTAAGATGAGGGCTCACTCTGTTGCCTGGGCTGGTCTCAGACTCCTAGGCTCAAGCGGTTCTCCCACCTCAGCCTCTCAAAGTGCCAGGATTACAGGCGTGAGTCACTGATGTGTTTCAGCTGAAGCAGGTGAGTGCTGGTAGGTCACATGTATACAGGTGGTAAACATTGGCGCTAGAGCCCTTAAATCCAAGATTTTAAGTATTTTATTCAGTTGCTGTTTTCCCAAGCTTGGCTTTCTGTCATTTGGATGCTGGAGAACATCTCAACTCAATAACAATTTATACATGGTAGGCATTTGTTAAATGTTTGAGTCAAGGAGATCTGTCCGCCCACCCACTGCACACCTCAGGCAAGTACCCTGCTCGTTCTTTGCCTGAGCAATGTGCCATGAAAAGACAAAACAGCTTCTGGTTTGGAAGTGTGAAGGACTTGAGGCAGAGCACTGTGGCTTACACCTGTAATCTGAGCACTTTAGGAGGCTGAGGTGGGAGGATTGCTGGAGCCCAGGAGTTTGAGACCAGCCTGGGCAACACAGTGAGACCTTGTCTTCACAAACGCACACACATACAAATTAACCAGGCATGGTGTTGCACAGCGATTGTCCCAGCGACTCGGGAGGCTGAGGCAGGAGGATTGTTTGAATCCAGGAGTTCGAGGCTGCGGTGAGCCATGATCATGCTACTGCACTCCAACCTGAGCAACAGAGTGAGATCCCCAACTCAAAAAAAAAAAAAAAAAGGAAAGAAAGAAAAGAGGAGTGAATGGTTTGAGCTTCATTCATTCATTCAGTCCTTCTTTGAATAGACATCACTGAGTACATACCATAAACCAAGTCCTGCGCTGATCAGTGGGAGACATGGGTAAAAATACAATTGTTCCTCTTAGGGATATTCAGTGACTTCTCTATAGAAAGGGCCAGGAACCTCAGCCTACCCAGAGAGCTTGGAGAACACCTTAGACCCCAAATTCTAGGCCTAAAAGGGACCTTGACCTCTCAAAGTGCTGGGATTACAGGTGTGAGCCACCATACCTGGCCTGTAACTATTTAAAATACAGATTCCAGCCCACAAAGTTCCTGGTCCCATGACTAGTCCAAGCCTTATCATGTTTTACCAGGCTCCTTCTGTAGCCATCTCCTCTAGCTCCCCTTTCTGTGTGCTAGAGTCTATCCTCTACACCAGGGGTCCCCAATCCCCGGACCATATGCTGGTACTAGTCCGTGGCCTGTTAGAAACCAGGCTGCACAGCAAGAAGTGAGCAGTGGGCAAGTGAGCAAAGCTTCATCTGTATTTACAGCAGCTCCCCATCACTTGCATTACTGCCTGAGCTCCGCCTCCTGTCAGATCAGCAGCCGCATTCAGTTCTCATAGGAGCAAAGACCCTACTGTGAACCGTGCATGCGAAAGATCTAGGTTGCACGCTCCTAATGAGAATCTGATGCCTGATGATCTGAGGAGCTGAGGTGGTGATGCTAGTGCTGTCTCCCATCACACCCAGATGGGACCATCTACTTGCAGGAAAACAAGTTCAGGGCTCCCATGGATTCTGCATATGGTGAGTTGTATGATGATTTCATTATACACGACAATGTAATAATACTAGAAATAAAATGCACAATAAATGTGATGCTCTTGAATCATCCTGAAACCAGCCCCCTCACCTGGGTTGTGGAGAAATTGTCTTCCACGAAACTGGTTCCTGACGCCAAAAAGGTTGGAAACCACTGCTCTACACAGCACGTCCTTTGGAAACAGCATCGTCTATCTCACCCCCCTACGGCTGCCTTCCAGTGCCTTCCCACTGCACTTAAATTGAAACCCAAACTTCTTACCATGGGCTGCGAGGCCCCTGCTGACTTCTCTGACATCCAGCCTGCCGGTTTCCTCTCAGATTGCTCTGATCTGGACACCTCGGCCTCCTTTCTGCTCCTTGAACACACCAAGCCCTTTCCTGCCTCAAGGCCTTTCTGCCTTCTGTCCCTCTGTGCAGAGTGACCTTCCCAACCTTCCCTTGATGTGTTCTGCCTTACTACATGCCACCTCCTCTCCTTGAAGACAGCGCTCCCTTCCTCCTTCCAAAGCCCTTGTCCTGTGGCATCTCCTCCATGGCATTCCTTACCATGGATTTACCTGTTTATTGTCAACTGCCACACTGAAAGGGAAATTCCACGAGCGCTGACTGCCTCATTCACCACTGCATTCCTGAGGTCTAGAACAGAGCCTGGCACATGGTAGGTGCTCAATAAATATCCGTTGAATTAATGAACAGGTGAATCCCACACAACAGTGGTTTTCCAATTTGAGGTCTGAGAAAACATACTTCTGTAATTTAATGGTGTTATCAATGGCTCATTTTAAAAATCATATGTGCTCGAGTTGTGATCGTTACAGCCTGGCTGGGTTCTTATCCCCACTGCCCAGGAAAGAACCAATGTACTGAAGCAGCAGTGTCACAAGAGAGAATTTTTTTTTGAGAGAATTTTAATATTGCACAGCAGCTGAGCAAGGAAGGTGGGCTATATTTCTCAAATCTGCCTCCGTGAGAATTTTAGGCTAGGGCTTTTATTTTTTATTTTTTATTTTTTTGAGTTGGAGTCTCACTTTGTTGCCCAGACTGGAGTGCAGTGGCTGCCCCTGGCCACCGCATCCTCGATCTGCTGGGCTCCGGTGATCCTTCCGCCTCAACCTTCCAAGTAGCTGGAACTACAGGCGCGCGTCACCACGCCTGGCTAATTTTTTTGATTTATTGTAGAGATGAGGTCTCGCCTGCCCAGGCGGGTCTTGAACCCACAGGCTCAGGCAATTCACTCACCTCAGCCTCCCAAAGGCGTGGGATTACAGGCTGAGCCACTGAGCCCGGCTAGGCTAGGGCTTTTAAAGAAACAACTTGGTGGGCAGGGGGCTAGTTTGGGGATGGAATCATGGGGGTATCGAAGCCATCTTCAAGCACAGAACCAGTTTCTGGGAGTGGGGGGGTGGGGGTGGTCACAGGACCAGTAGAGTCAGCTTCTGGCGTGTGTCCCAGGTCCCGGTGGGGTTACAGGTCCCACAGAGTCCAAAGTCTGAAAAATATCTCCAACACTATTCTTACATTTTAGAACAGAGAAGCTGTCTGTAAAGCAAGTTCCTCGAACATTGACTACTGACCCCTGGGCAGTAAGCCATTATAGAGACAGCTTAGTAGGAAGGTATGTGGGAGGTGGGATCTGAAATTAAAGCTACTCATACCCTTTGGTCGATCAAACTCCTGGATGTCATCAAGGAGAGCTGTGGGACTTTAGTCTCATTATTTAAGGGAAATATGTCTATCTATCTTGCGTCAGTTTTCCCCTCCTCAGGGGTCAGGACTTGAAGAAAATCAGCTGCTCTCTATTGACGCGGCTATGTGCAAACAGTCACATAAGAAGGAGAGCAAACTTAGAAACAACAGGTTTGTTCCTTTCTAACCATAGCTGCAACTTTGCAGGGCTCTGATCTCTTCCACTGCTTTTACCCTGTGGCCCTCTCTTAATTGTATACAGGCAGTTTCATGACTGTGTATCAACAACCAACAGTTAAAAGATAATTACTGTCCCCCCCTCCTGTAGACCTGTGGCCTCACTGGACAGAGTAGCAAGAAAACATCGTGGTCATGCCCCATGCTCCCAACATGCCAGTGAGAGATGAAAGTGTCCTTGAGCCCCGTGGGAAGTCCAGGCAGTTTGATAAAACCAAGAAGAATGCCAGTGCCAAGGAAATTAAATCTCAAGGCAGAAAGGCTGAAAGGGCAGGTTGGACAGCTTTATAAAGAGGCACAGTGTGTGTCATATTCAACATGCACAAGGATGTGACTCATCCATTTTTAAATCTGTCCTGGTGTTTTTTGGACACTTGAAGAAGGTGACTTGAAAGTAAAAAAGTCCATGCAGCAGGGGTTGGTTTTGGAAACAGGCACGTCTGGAACTTTTTTTTTTTTTTTTTTTAGTCAGGGTCTCATTTTGTCACCCAAGCTAAATTGTAGTGGCATGATCGTGGCTCACCACAGCCTCAGACTCTTGGGCTGAAGGGATCCTCCAGTCTTAGCCTCCCGAATAGCTGGGACAACAGGCACATGCCACCATACCTGGCTAATTTTTAAAATTTTTTTTGTAGAGACGAAGTCTCACTATGTTGCTCAAGCTGGTCTCGAACTCCTGGGCTCAGGCAGTCCTCCCATTTGGCCTCGAAAAGTGCTAGGATTACAGGTGTGAGCCACCATACCTGGCTGCACCTGGAACTTTGATTCAGTTACTGATGTGGAAAGAATACAAGATGATACAAAGCACTCATTTTCAATGCAAAAACCAGTTATAAGGGGGTGAAAAGTCCTTGTTTTATGCATAAAGCGCAGATATACAGACACATTTCATGGGAGGGGAGTGGTCAATTAGGAAAAAAAATCTAAATGACATCTCTAATTCACCTAATAACCCCTATGAGGTTAGGACTATTTTCATCACTTTATAGACGAGGAAACTGATTCTTAGGTAGAGTAAATGGTACACTGAAGTTCACCCAACTATAAATCGGGGAATAGGGACTGTAAACTCCAAAGTACCATATTGTTCCAAAAAATATTTTTTCATAAAAACCCCAGAAGGCAGCCGGGCACAGTGGCTCATGCCTATAATCCCAGTACTTTGGGAGGCTGAGGCGGGAGGATTGCTTGAGCCCAGGTGTTCGAGACCAGCCTAAGCAACAGTGAGACCTTGTCTCTACAAAAAAATCCAAAAATGAGCCGGGCATGGTGGTGTACGCCTGTAACCCTAGCAACTTAGGAGGCTGAGGTGGAAGGATCACTTGAGCCCTGGAGTCTGAGGCTACAGTGAACCGTGATCAGTGTACGTTCTCCAGTGTACGTTTTCAGATGATCTGTCTCCTGGGGGCCTCACAGAGGGCCGTCTGCAGCCACACGGTGATGGATTGGGTGAAGAAGAAATCCAGGGAGAATGGTAAAACTACGCAAAACATTGAATTATGTCCAACCCTCGGAAATACTTAACTGGCCCGTGCACTCTAGCCTGGGTGACAGTGAGACCCTGATTCAAAAAAACAAAAATGAGCAAAACTTCAGAAGGTGCTTAGGCTCATTCAGTGCTGTTGGAATATCTTGTTAGCAGAGTATTGAGCAACACAGGGTGCTGAACATCCTTCCAACTTGCCATCAGGAGACTTTCTGACATTCCAAGGCTCCAAAGCCCCCCACTGGGGACTTGTTTGTAAACACACCTGAGACCTCCCATGTGTGCCATCAGTGCTCAAGTGTCTTCATATGATGACATGAGGTGCTGAGATCTGGAGAAGTCAGACCAACATACCCAAACCCTCAGGAGATTTCAAGGCAAATGAGGAAGCAACGCAAAGAGAATAAAAACCACGAGGCTTCCTAATGCAGGTCTCTGGTCCACGAAGGACAGCGAGTCCCAGCTCTGTCCCTATGCACTGTATGATCTGCTCAAGTTACTTGACCTCTCAGAGCCTCTGTTTTCTCACTGGGGAGAAGCATATGAGGACTAGTGAGATATTCTAAGAGAACAGGTCTTGCAGCCTCTCCCAGAGAAGATGCTGGGGACTCCATGCCCATCCTGCCATCCCCTGAGATGACAGCTTCCCAGGAGTTCTCCCACTTCATTCTGATGTTTGCTCTGCCCCCAATATGCTACTGGGTTGGCGGACAAGCCCCACCGAGCTCCAGTGTACATTTTCAGATGATCTGTTTCCTGGGGGCCTCACAGAGGGCCGTCTGCAGCCACACGGTGATGGATTGGGTGAAGAAGAAATCCAGGGAGAATGGTAAAACTACGCAAAACATTGAATTATGTCCAACCCTCGGAAATACTAAACTGGCTTGTGTACACACAGTTGACACTTTAAAAAAATTACAATTGATCTTTTAAAAATTATAATTTTTAGTGATTCTTCCCTACTCATTCAAGCCCTTCTCCAAAGAGCCTTCACCCAGAGTGAGACCCAGATAAAAAAAAAAAAGGATTTCCAGTGAAGAGAAATTGAGGAAAGACCATGGGAAGACAAGCACCACGTACAAGACAAGGAACGCTAAAGATTGACAACAAACTACAAGACGTCAAGGGAAAGGCAGGGAACAGACTCACAGCCCCAGAAGGAAACAGCCAGGCCAAACCCTCCATCTTGACCTTCCAGGCTCTAGGACGAGACATTTCTGTTGTTTAAGCCATTCATGACAGCCTTAGCAAACAAATACATTTGGGTTAAAGAAAATGTATTAAGTTAATGTCACCTTTTTAAACTTTGAAAACCATGATTAGTGAAAGATTTAAAATAACATACATCGCTTGCACTTTATTTCTATTCGACAGCACCTTTCTAGAGGAAAAGTTACCGATACTATAAGCCCCGAGGACAGGGAGACCCGACCTGCTCAGGGAGTTCTAAAAGGGCTTCCCTGAGGAAGTGATGTTTGGACCGAGATCTGGAGATTCATAAGGGCTTCGGTGATGGAGTGGGGCGAGTGGGACGTGGAAAGGCAGAGAGAAGGATCTGCACAAACACTCAGGCAGGGAAAAACAGGCTCCTGTCTCAACGCCCCCTCCCCTCCCCCCACGCCAGCAGCACACTGAAAGTTGTCCAAACGAGCCAATCCCACCCCTGGCCGCCCAGGGGCGCCGTAGTACGAAACCCTGGCATGGAACCAAAGAGAAGAAAGCCGACAGCTGATGGGGAGCACCATGGATAATGGGAAGTCTGGAGTAAATCGCCCATCTAATTATTTACAGATGTAAATAATTCAGTCACACCTGGAAGAGGGGATGAGCTTGTTACCAAATGGAAGGATCTTGAGTTCCTAAAGATTTCCCCAGTCATCACTCAAAGGAAAGCACTCCAATATCCCCCCCATGAGCTGGTGGGTGACTTTCATGGAGTTCTCAGGTCGGGCAACAGGGCCAGTTTTTACCGGTTATCAGAGACAATCCAGACCGTTCCACATTGACTCTCTCATCTTTGTTCCCAGGAGAGGACTCCGCCCCCCATCCCAACACGGGTACGAACCCAACGCTCTGACTGAGAACGCAGATGCCACTATGCTCAAGGAGACATGGGATGAAAGCGGAAAGCAGTAGCTTCATGTGCTTATTTCCAGGCTAACCTCTGCTGCCTTGAATATGTCTGGTTTCTTAACTTATGAGGAACTTTCCTCTACACTTTGGAAATGGAAACATAGCCTGTTAGCATCAGAAGAACATCTCCCGGGTGATCTAATTTTGAATGTAGTCTAACTCCCCTCTATCTCCACGCTCCATTGAAAGTCTGAGCCAGTAATAGTCTCTACAGCATGGTGTTTCTATTTATCCATCCATCTGTCCGTCTGTCCGTCCATATAACCATTTAGGGGGTCCAAAGAGTTTAAGGGGTTGAGGTCACAGAGACAATTAGTGATAGAATCTATTCTTTTTGGCTGAAGCCTCATTCCCTATGATGGAAGCAGAATTTAAGAAGCCAAACGTTGGCCAGGCACAGTGGCACATGCCAATAAATCCAGTACTTTGGGAGGCTGAGGTGGGAAGATCACTTGAGCCCAGGCGTTTGAGACCAGCCTGAGCAACATAGTGAGAAGCCATCTCTTAAAAAAAATAAAAATGAGCTGGGCATAGTGGTGCGTGCCTATATTCCCAGCTGCTAGAGAGGCTGAGGCAAGAGGATCGCCTGAGCCTAGGAGGTCGAGACTGTAGTGGGCTATGATTGCACCACTGTACTCCAGCCTGGGTGACAAGGCAAGAAGCAATCTCTAAAACATTAAAATAAAAAAGAAACCAGTCTTCACACCATGGCAGGAACAGACTTGGCCTAGACCAGAGATCCGAATGACTCCAGGGACCGAGAGGATCTTTGATCCTCCCTGGCTTCTCTTTGCACGACTTTTCCTCTTTGTCAGTGCTTATGCCAGAGGTCCAGATCCTAGTGCTGTCTGGGACACTCGCTTAGTCACACTATGGGAATGTTGGGATGATCACGTGCCCTTCCTTCGTTCTTTGATGTATTTAGAATCATATGTGAGAGGCTATGATGCACCAGGGCCTGGGCTAGGCCATGAGACTGTAACGATGACTCAGACATCATGGTCTCTGGCCGTGGGCTCCTTCAGTACCAAACAGTTTCAATGCCATCCATGCAGCCTCTCATTCTGCCATCGGAGATTTTCTAGGCCTTCGGGACTAAGCAGAGAACAAGAGAGGCAGGGTCTGCTTCCAAGGAGATCCCATTCTGAGGAGGAAAATGAACATTAAGCAAATGTAGAAGCAAGAATATATACTATGTCAAGTAGTGGGAACTGCTTACAAAGCAAAGCTGCACGCACAGACGGAGGGTAGTAGAGGTACCATTTTAGACTGGGTAAACGGGAGGCTTTGGAAAAACAGGACCTTTGTGAAAAAGTCTGAATCAAGCAAGGGTGATCCCTTGCTGAGTAAGGGTGAGTCATGGGCTATTGTGCCTCCCAAGGGCGGAATTGCCAATGGAGAAATCTTGCAGGGTCTCAGCGCCTGCGGTGCCGGAGTAGGGTGTGGCTTATTGGCCAGGTGGGGGGGGGGGTCTTCCCAGCATCACTCTGTCTGCCCTCTTTGGCTAATGATCTCATGTCTGAAGTTGCTCAATTTCCTTTTTGGCTGACGGTGGTGCATCCAGGAGACTGTGGAGAGCCAGCTGGAACAGTCAAAGTCAGAGTGACAGGAAGGAGACACCACACATCCCTCCTACCTCCAGGGAGTCCTTCATCTATTAAGGAGAGGGCGGTGTCATTTCCCAGAACTGCTTGATCAGAACCTAATTATCCCTGGAGCTATGATTTTGAGCAGTGGGATTCCAGTCACCTGGCACTAGGAAACGGGTCAACCGTCGGAACAGAATGTACCACCTCTTCGTGCCTTACCAGGTATGCGCCTCAGGGCTGGTCCACTCAATTTGGGTACAGAACACTTGTACCATAGACAAAGAAACACACTGGTTCTTGGCATTTTATTAGAAAAGGAGTCATGGTGATCTGGTCCCACTATTTCCTCTCCCAAAGCCTTGGAGTCCCCAACCTTCTTGGTCCTCAGCACTCAACAGTGCTGGAGGTTGTCTCTTTGTAACTCCGCCCTTTGCATCCAGGACAATGTGGATCTTCTTTCTGCTTCTACTTTCCGGCCATTCTTCCCAAGCCCCACAAGCATCGTAACTTGCAAAGCTCTGAAGTCATGAGAATCTGGTGCTCCCATAGGAGACATTAGACCCAGAGACATTCGGTTGACAATCTGAAGCCCAACAGTTGATTCAGGGCAGAGCCTGACCCCAGGCTCTTGCCCTGCTCAGTGGTGTCTCCATCCTCTCTATTCTGCCCCTTGTCATTGTCGTCACCTTCTTCTTCTGCTCATCCTTTTCCTTCTCTTCCTCTTCTTTCTTCTTCAGTCAAGGTCTCCAGGCTGGAGTGTGGTGGCACAATCACAGCTACCGCAGCCTTGTCTTGCTGGACTCTGGGGATCCTCCTGCCCTAGACTCCCAAGTAGCTGGGTCTATAGGTGCACACCGCCATGCCCAGCTAATTTTTAAAATTTACTGTAGAGATGAAGTCTCACCATGTTGTCCAGGCTGGTCTCAAACTCCTGGGCTCAAGCAATCCTCCTGCCTCAGCCTCTCAAAGTGCTGGGATTACAGGCATGAGCCCCCATACCCAGCCTCTTTACTTTCTTCTCCAGGGTGCTCCAGCTCCTCTGCAGCTTCTTGAGTGGTGACCTTCAGCAAAGTTTCATCCCCAGCCCGATCTCTCCCAGTCAGGGCCTCCCTGCTCCCTGAGACCATGACAGATCTGACTCAGATCTCTAGACTGTGAAAGGTCAGAGCCCTGTCCACAATTTCTGCAACTTCCCCAGTCTTGGGGTCTCAGGATCCCTCTGCCTGGGCTCCTGTCTCAAGTCCACACAGTCTCTGGTTCACGCAGTGTGGGCTGTGACACGAAGCCTGCTTTGTTGACTTTTGAAAAACCAAACCAAACCATGTGTTCAGAGCATGTAGTAGTTTGGTAGTTTTTCCAGAAATTGGGGAGTCACGAGGAAGGACTTGTAGCTAGCAGAGGCTTCCTCATCCCTCTCTGTCTCGGTCCATCATCCTCTCTTCCTCGTTCTCCAGCCCATTCTTGCCCCCAGCTCTTCTGCTACAAGATTAATTTAAGTCTCAGACTCACCTTATTCTTCCAAACTGACCACTGCTCTCCCTGTGTGAATAAACAAGTCTCCACCTCCCAATCTGGCATCTCTCTCCCAAATCCCTTCCTAGCCCCAACCAATTTGTCTACATTTCAAATTCAGCTTTCCAGCTGGCTTCTGGGCATATCCAGCTAGATGTTTCACAAGCATCCCAGTGGTGACCCACCATCCCCCTTTCCCTCCTCCAAAAATCCCTCCTCCTCTCCGTCCTCATTCTTCTGCGTGCCCTCCCTGGCCAGGGGTGCTGTGGACCTCACATTCACTCATGTCAGCAGACAGTGTAAGACTGGGAATGGGCTTCCTAACAGAATCTGCCACTGCCTGTGCAATCTTAGCCAAATCACTTAACTTCTCTGAGCCCCAGACTCTTTACCTATTATATATTGGGGCTAACAACACCTGTCAGCCTTAAGTAAGCCTTACGTAAGATAAACTTACATAAAGTGCGTGGCACATAACAGTCATCAGAAGAGTGTTCATTTTTATTCTTTTTTTTTTTTTTTTTGAGTTGGAGTCTCACTCGGTCGCCCAGACTGGAGTGCAGTGGCCGCTCCCGGCCACCGCAGCCTCGCCTGCTGGGCTCCAGCGATCCTTCCGCCTCAGCCTTCCGAGTAGCCCGAATTACAGGCACGTGCTACCACGCCCGGCTGATTTTTTGATTTATTGTAGAGATGAGGTCTCGTTGCCCAGGCGGGTCTCGAACCCACGGGCTCAGGCAATCCACTCACCTCAGCCTCCCAAAGGCGCGGGATTACAGGCCGAGCCACCGAGCCCGGCTTCATTTTTATTCTTGCTGTCGTTATTAATCAATGGCTTTGTGTGTGGTGGTTCACACTTGTAATTGCAGTTACTCAGGAGGGTCTCTTGAGCCCAGGAGTTTGAGATCAGCCTGGGAAACATAGAAAGATCCCATGTCAATTAAAAAAAATTAAAAAGAGGCAATTTATCAGTGGCTTGCTCATTCCATCTCCTCCATGCAGAATGTTCCTCCTTGTGTCTGTGTCTGGCTCCTCCCCAACCTTCCCGGCCCAGCTCCTGTGACAACAGCCCTGGGAAGCCACTCTGACCTTGCAGATTAGAAGAACTCACTCCCTCTTCTGTGCATTTTGGCCCTCTGTATCATCAGCTTCTGCGAAGCAGTGAATTTATAAGAAAAAGATTTCCGCTGATCATCTCTTGGGCTCAGAAAGACCTGAAGATTTTCTGTTATAACTTTTAACTAGTTCCTCTCAGTTTTCATCAACTGATCGAGCCCCGAAGTCTTTCTTGCCATGGTCTCATGATTTCTTGCATTTGGTTTTAGTTACTCGTACACTGTATTTATCTGTGCAGAAGAACAAGGCCTTTGTGGGCAGCCTTGGGAATTTTTGTGGCCGCAGTCCCTCATCCAGAATTTGCTACATACTAGCAGCTCCATAGATACAGATTGAAAGTGCTCCATAGATGTTTAGTGAATTAGCCAGTGAACTATGAAAGAATGGAATTCCATAAGTAGCAGCGATGAACTCCTGTGAAGCAGTGAATTTCTGGGGAGAAATCCCTGCTAATATTCCCCGGGGTCCAGAGAGGCCCAGTGATCTGTGACAGCTTTTACTGAGATGCCCTCAGTTCATGTCCACTGACCAAGCCTAAATGTCCTTCTTGCTACCTGTAGGAGACCCAGAGAATCGCAGCTCAGATTCCTCTTTGAGAAGGGACTGACTGCCCAGCGGCTGGCAGTGTGCTTGGCTCCCAGGTTCCAGCAATGAGCTCTTCCTGACCCTCCTCAGCTTACAAGCTCCGGCAACTTTGCTCAGGGAACCCCAGGAGTGACTGAGCAAGGCGGTGGTCCAGAGGCCCAGCCACTTCTACAACTCCCTGTCTTCAGAGCTCCCTGCTGGGCTGGCAGAGGCTCTGTTCTGCAGTGCCTTTGGATGGCACCCCCTGCCTGGACCTGAATCTCCGCTTTTCCTCTTCTGTGTGTTACTCCCTAAGAAGCCTTTTGCACTCTCGACACCATCTCATCCTCCACTTCCCGAAGATCCCAAATGGCACGCCACTGCAGACCAGTGTCCCAAGAGAGCCTGGGAAGAGCCAGGAGGAAGACTGACCTCATTTTCCGGGAGCAATGCACACCACGGCAGGTGGAGAAACACAGGACTTTGAGCTGATCTGACAGCACCAATCTTGGGCCTCCTGTGGCCATCAGAACCATTTTCCAGTGGCCTGCCCACATACCAGAAGGACACTAGGAAACCTTTGGTTTTTCTGGGGAATCCAGCTGTAATGGCATTGTTCAAAATATGATACTGCAGTGAAATCGATCAGAAAGAATGTTATTCTCATGGCAAACTTTCTGATTTCCCAAATGAGTCTAAAAACAAGACATTATTGATGAATCCTATTATTCCTCTCAGAGGATACAAGATAAAAATAAATAGTGCTGTCTTGGATTGTATGCCTCAGGGAGCTGCCAGAGCTCGTGCTGGCATGGGGTGGGGTGGGCAGGGAGGCTGAGGCAGTGTTTCTAGCTGGCCCCTTGCTGGTCTGGAGGTTCCTTGGTGTTTCTTGCTGATCTTCAAGGGTGACTACGTCTTTTCCTGTCTCTGCCCTTGTCAGTCTTCTGCAGCTCTCTCTCGGCTTTTGGGGATTCGTGCCTCAAGCCAGGTCTCATTTGGATCAAGGGGGAATTTGCAGAGGGCATCCATTCTCTGCTCTTTTCTCACTCAGCCGGTGCCTCTAGGACATTTGGACAGGTTCATCTTGGAGTTCATGTGTGTTTGAAGGTTATCGAGACCCGTCTTCTGAGGGCTTAAAGAACAGTCCCATTTGACATTCATTGCTTTTGGACAATATTCCAACATCAAAGAGATACCTTCAAGTAATTTGCAAATAAATGCCTTCAAGTAATTTAGGTAGAGGAAGGAATGGCAGGGCTTCTGTTTTGTAGAACCTTGTGGAAGGCATTGATACTTTCCCCCTCTTTCCAATACCCTCCAGCAGCACTGCTGATGGAGTACGACAACTCCATCCATGACAGTCTTTGACACTTTGACATTGGCTGCCTAATCTTGGGCAGGCCATGTAACCTACCCAGGCCTCAGTTTCTTCCTTGGAAAACTCCTTCTGTTCCAGGGTTATGTGAGTTGTAGCTGAGATGATGGGGATGAAGAGACCTTGTAACCTACAAAACGGTGGTATGAACATCAGATAATATCCTTGTACCTTTAGGAACTACTGTACTTCTCCTTACAGGGAAGGTAAATAACCCAACATAGGGATGCTTGAGATAGAAACTCTCCCACAACTTTATATATAATGGGAGGCAAGTTTTGTCTGACACAAGCTAAGACAGTCTGCTGAGGACAGACTTGGGATTTATACAGCTGTCCTCTCCTTGAAATGACTGTTCCTGGGTGTCAGCATTCAGGCCAGTGGACACACCCCCTTGCCCTTTTTAAAATGATGGATCACCCACTCTCCCACTGAATTAGCAGTCTTCAGAAGTCACATAAATTCTAAGCTTCAGTGTCCTTGTAACAATTGAGAACAAGGAGTTATGAGGTTTGCTTATGGGATGGAAATTCCTCTTTGGGCAGTGGCGGGTCTGGTCTTGCCCTGGTGGGAGGAAAGTGGTGGAGGAGTGTGCTGGAGTCTCCACCTTCTTCCTCCTTGGCTGGGCTCCTGGGATCCTGCCCAGTTGCCTGGAGGCTGCTAATCCCAGTGTGCAAGAGATCCACCTAGATTTGTTGCACTTGCAGGGCAGGTTGAAGGCAGCAGGAGTCGCCTGGTCCACCACTGCATTTCCAGAGTCTTGCATGGTGCCTGGCATAGGGGACACCCAAGAAATATTTGAACAATTAAACTGAGTTTCCCAGTTTTCAGAGAGAGGCATAGATTCTGTCTCTTGGGACCGTGGAAAGAAAGTATTCGAGAAGAACTAAGACACTTCTGAGGTACTAGCAGGCTCTTTTGACATAGAAAAGTCATATTTCCTTGTTAAATTTTAAGCTTCTTGAGGACAGTTGTCTATTTCTATCTCTATCTCTACTTATACTTCTATTCTATTCCATCTATTTATCAATAAATCATCTATCTATCCATCCAATCATCTATCTATCCATCCATCCATCCGTCTGTCCACCCATCCATCATCTCTCTCTCTCTCTCTCTCTCCCTACGTACCTATTAGTCCATCCAATCATTCATCCACATCTGTCCGTCCATCCATCTAACCATCTGTCCATTCATCCATCCACCCATCTATCATCTATGCTCTATCTATCTATCCATCCATATCTATGTCTATATCCATATCCATATCCATATCCAAATCCATATTCATACCTATAGTGATGTGTGGCTCTCAGTAACCAGGTAGAAACCAACTAGTTAACCAAGAAATAAACTGACTTGTACTCCTTATAAAGAATTTTCACAGTCTTCAACTGATTTCATCCTTTGAGCATTCCAAGGTGAAGTGCACTCTTCCCTTTGCAGTAGGAAAATCGAGGCTTAGGGATAACTAGGAGAACTGGGATTCACCTCAGACCCTCCCATAGCACAGTTTGTGCTCCCCCACTGCACCAGTCTCCCTTAGTACTAGACTCTGATGAGCTCAGAGGAGGGAAGTGTGGCGTGGCTCTGAAGATGAGCTCTGCCCGCATTTCTTCCTAGCAACTTTTCCTGTAAGACTTGGGTGAAATGTAGAGAGGAGAGTCCCATCATCTATAGTGGCAGTGGAAACCTTCATCCATTTTCTGATTTCAGGGACTCTGTCTGAATTTCCCTGATGGGGTTTAGTTTATGTCTGAGAGCTATGTTCAAACAGAGACATCCCTGGGAAGGGCAGTTCAATAAAAAAACAGGATTGGGACTAAATGTGGATGCATTTCAGATGCTTACCCCAGAACACATTTTGATATGGGATGGGGTGGGTTGAACAGAGGGCATAGGGCCACAGGATAACACAGATGCTGTAGAACAAAAAAATTATGTGCCAAAATATATTTAATTTAGCCTTGATTAAAATTAAGTTGAGAGTAGAGGCCACAGTCTTTAATAGAAAGAATCTTGAGAGGATACAAAGACCTTTAAAAATGCAAAGCATTAGATTAACCGTGGGTTTATGGAGAAGATAAAAGCTTAGAGGATATTTACAGACCCAGTATTATAAATTTAAGTTAAACCTCTACTTATTTCATAGCTTGTTCTTCTAAAGTAGAATTTTGGCTAAGTGTGTTTGCTAAGAGGAGCAAAGAGATTTTCCATAAAATTATGATGCTGACTTGTAAACTTGAGACTGTGAAAGTTTGTTCTACAGTTTTTTACAGAAAACAGACCCACTGTCCATGACCTCACAGATATACTTCCAATCCACTCAACCCAACTAAAAGATTGGGCATGGTCTCTTAGATCTAAGAACTTAGCTAAACTCTTAGATCCAGGAACTTAGCTAAACTCTTAGATCTAGGAACTTAGCTAAAGGCATTCCATCTTGTGAACATAAATAAAGTGTAAACTAAATGGACTCATACCATAAAGCAACTCATATCATAAAGTGACTGGAACTGTTTAACTTTTTTAAAACAAAGTGCAGACCTTCAGAATAAGCAGAAGAAAACAATGATAAAGAAAACAATGATAAAGATAAGTGCATATAGTAATGAAATAGAAAACCAAGATACTATAGAGAATATCAATAAAAGCATACTTTGGTCTCTGGAGAAAACTAATAAGACGGCCAAAACTCTGGTTAGACTGATCAAGAAAGGATGACAAAGTAGTTTGGGGTGGGGGAGAAGAATTTCAAAATTTCCTTAACAAAGGGGAAGGAAATGACATCACAAAACTGGAAAGAGAGGGAAAAGCACATGAAAAGGCAAAGCTGGGAATGTGACTTTGTCTCTTATTTTCCCCTTGAAGTTGTTTATGTGGCCCCTGCTGGGAGTGGTGGCTGATTGGATGAATTAGGATTCATTGAGTGACAAGAGACCAAAACCCACATTCAGACTAGTTAGGCCAAGAAAAAAAAAAAAAAAGCATTTATTGTCTCAGTAACTTAGGGTTGAATTGGGTTGCTTAATTTGAGACCCAAACACTGCCATCTGGACCCTTCTCTCAGGTGAGTGCCTTTGTTTGAATACATGGATTCTCTGGCTCACGTGAATACAACATGTAGGCCAGTAGACAAGACAGACTGTTTCCAAATAGTTCAAGAAATGGTTCTGTTGAGAGGTTTTGTTAGCTCTGGTTGCTGCAGTCTGGTGGTGTGTTCATCCCTAAATCAGTCACTGTGGCTGGGAGAATGGAATATTCTGGAATGCTCTAGTCTAAATGACATAGGCGATGGGAGATGAAGGCACTCATCAAGTGGGACACATGGACTGAACATCGAGGAGAAATGAGTTCCTCCAAAGCAAAACTGTGTCCTGTTCTCATAAGAAGGGGCAGCTGGTGCTGGGTAACAGAAATCCCACAGGTGTCCATGACACTGGTGGTGGAGAGGAGGTAACAAAAACTGCCAGAAATCAAGGCCAGGGTCCTGAGGGCCTTTGGGCAGATTTAGGAAACCGAGTAAGATATCCACAGGCAGCTCTTCAAGAATACAGTGGAATTCAAGAGGCCAGTCAGGGGCAGATAAAGAATGAGTTCCAGTCTTGCGATACCCACTGGGTTTATGAAAAAAGTCCATGATGGGAAGCCAGAAACGGCATCTATATTTAATCAGCAGCCAACCACAAGAGTGGCCTATTGGGTGGTGTGGTCAAAGAGGGATTGGCAAACTCTTAGATTAAAAAAAAATGGACAAGGCCTTTTTCTTTTTTACCTCAAGAATCCAATTTGTAGCCATTCAAGTGCCTGCCTTTGAGGTTTAGATGAATAATTTTTCTTCAGTCGTTACAGCAAGCATCAGAGTCAGAAATATTAAACTTTAGTGAGGGTTTTCCTAAGCTTCTAGATCTGGTGGGAACACCAGGTGGGGGGTGGGGATGGAGTCTGGTAGGAAAATAACAGGGGCCAAAGCGGGGTATTAGCGGTGTGATGAGGTCTCCATGGTTCTTACAAGATTCACAGTGTGGTTTAGGATCTGGAGATTACTTTTGGTCTAAAACTAGATCTCCCAACAGCAGCATTCCTAGATTCACATTCTTCTGTAAAATTTCTGTTGTTCCTTGCTGACTGCTCCTGAGAGATATCTTCTGTCGAATGTCTGTGTTCCCAAAATGTCACTCATTCATTCAAGCAGCCAACATCGCAGTGAGGGCTTACTGAGAGAGTATCAAGTTCTCACCTATAGTGTAAAGGTTTCCCTTTGACCCACTCCCATCAGCCCCTTACCATCATGACTCATCTTCTAGGTGACAACTCAATGCCTGCATGTGGAATTCTTAGGGACATTTCAAACTCAAAATCCCCAATGTTGTACCAAACTCTTGATATTTCTCTTTCAGCCAAACCCTCTTCTCTCCTAGGCTTTCTCATTTTATTTTATTTATTTATTTGAGTTGGAATCTCACTCTGTCACCCAGCCTGGTGTGCAGTGGCATACTCATAGCCACCCCAGGCTCGACCTGCTGGACTCCTGTGATCCTTCCGCCTCTGTCTTCCAAGTAGCTGGAACTACAGGTTGGCGCCACCAGGCCTGGCTAATTTTTTTATTTATCGTAGAGACAAGATCTCACCAAGTTACCTGCCAGAGTCCAGCTGCAGCCGGGTTCAGGGTACCCCAAAGGTGGAGATGGTGTCGGCGATTGGGGGGAAGAAGAGAGAAAGAGAGAGAGAGAAAGAAAGAAAGAGACTGGACTCCAGTCTAGTGCAGAAGCCATGTGTGTTATTGGGAATTACAACGGGTCTTTTATACACAAAGTCAGATATGGGAGAGGCATCCCCCACCCACCAGAAACCCTAATCCATGAAAACTTAATCAATTATTGCCTTTAAACCCTTTTCATATGATAATCTTAAAATCCCATAACAAAGGATAACCTAATCTGTGACTGACATATTCTATAAACCTTTTTCTTCCTAAGCTGATTGATCTATGCCAAGTTAAACAATTCTATAGAAGCTTAAGTATTTACTTTACAAACGAAAGTGGCCCATCCCAGAATGTTTGGAATGTGGCCCAGTCCAAAGTTCACAGTGGGCTACCTGCAAGTAACCCAGCCACATTCTTTCAACAAAATGTCTGCCTTCTAAAACTATATTCTACAATTTACACCTTCAATAAATTCTAAGATCATGACCCAGAGGTCTGTGACCAATACTAAGGCTCTTAGATGTGACACGAGTTTGAATTATAAGTTGTGTGAAAACCAAAACTGCAGTTTGCGGAAGAATGGGAGCAATGAGCTTCTAAAGTTAGCTTGTGTTCATCCCGGTCTCAGAGTTTTTATGTTTTCAGCTCACAGGAGCTTAATCTGGTTAGTGCTGAGTAGAAAGGGGGAGGAAATGGGGTCAAATAGCTCCCGAACGCATCCTAGTGGTCTTGGGGTCAACGGCCCTTCCTGATCCCTAACGCTCAGTGGGCCTCTATGGCTGGCTCCCAACAGTTACCCAGCCTGGTCTCAAACCCCTGAGCTCAGACAATCCTCTTTCTTCCGCCTCCCAAAGTGCTGAGATTACAGGTGTGAGCCACCATGCCTGGCGGCTTTCTCTTTTTAAAAAATGGTGCCTCCACCCACCAACTGGCATCAAAGCCTGGGAGGCACTCTTATCATTTCTTTTGCCTTCTCTCTTAAATCCAACCCAACAGCAGGTCTTGTTGATCCTCCCTTTAAGATACACCTTGAGTCCACATCTGCTCCTCTCCATCTTCCTGGCCACCTGTCAAGTCCCAGCTGCCACCATCTCTCACCAGGACTAGTTCAAGGGGACTTGTTCATACTCTCTTCTTGGCAGTCTGAAATAGCTGGTCTGAAGTATACATGATATCATGCTGCTTCTCTGATTACAGTCCTTCAGGGGCTTCCTCTGGCATTTAGAATGACATATGGACCCCCTTGCCTTGGCTTACAAGGCCCTGCACAATTTAGCTCTTTCCTGCCTCTCAGACCTCATTTCATCTCTCCCTCTCCCTCATTCTCTATGCCTTGGCCATGCTGGCCTTTATTTCCTACACGCACTCACCTCTTTTTGGCCCCAGTGCCTTTGCACATGCTGTGCTTTCTACCTGCCCCATCCCTCTCTTGGCCTCTTCCTCTGCCCTTGGCTTTCCTGCACTTCCCCAGTCCTTTCAAAATGTTCAGCTAAGTTCTCAGATGGGCTTTTGCCACTTATGTTAGGTCTCTTCCTTTCCCTGCCTTCATAGGCGCTATCATAATTTGCAATTGCACATACCTTTGTGCACTTTCTTCATTCATTTTTGAGTCGGGGTCTCTCTCTGTCACCCAGGCTGGAGTGCAGCAGTATGATCATGGCTTGCCACAGCCTCAATGTCCTGGGCTTAGGCAATCCTTCTGCCTCAGCCTCTTGAGTAGTGCCTACAGGCACGCATCACCACACCGGGATAATTTTTGTATTTTTTGTAGAGATGAGGTCTCGCTATGTTGCCCAGGCTGGTCTCGAACTTCCAGGCTCAAGCGATCCTCCTGCTTCAGCCTCCCAAAGTGCTGGGATTATGGGCGTGAGCCACCATGCCCAGATCATTTTCTTCATTTAATGTCTGTCTACAATGAAGCTGGGGACCATGTCTGTCTTGTTCATTGCTTTGTTACAGAAGTCAGCACTTAGTAGGCTCTTAATTAATATTGACGGAATGAACTGACAAGCGGATGAATGCCGGGGGCATGAATGAATGCTATTTTGAGCTGCCAACACGTGTTATCATATAACGTACAAGACTACTCCAGCCTGTGCTGTTTCGGCCACTGTAGAAGCATGTGTTGTGCGTGTCGCGAAGACGCAGCTTGAATGAGTGTACATGTGAACGAGGACTTTTACATTGTCAAAAACTCTTGCTATTTCCTGAAACAGATTGTGTCTCTCTGCTTGCCTATTAAACTTTTTTTAAAAACTGCTGAAGATCTTGGAATCAAACCAAAGTAATCTGCATTTCCATTTTTATATTTTAATTTATAAACTGCGCCTTATAATTTACAAGCTCTCACTTACTTAGTGTCTCTAACAGAGCCGAAACAAATACCAACGCTGCCAGCTATGCTACCCGAGTCTACTCTCGGCTCCGGGAACTTTTTTTTGTTGTTTTTCAGGTTGGAGAGGATGGGCTGGCGCTAGCCCTAGCTTGGGAAAGGTGAGGCTGTCATAATGACGATGTGTCACGTTTATCTGGAAAAGAGAGAGGAAGTGCTCTGTGCCCCCATTTTGCAGATGCGAAGAAAGAAGCTGGAGGGAGTAGTGACAGAACCAAGAAGGGAGTCTGGTGAGTGGTGAAACCTGGCCTGGAATTTGCTTCTCTGGGATTTCCCCATGCCAAGGGTCTTTCCAGGACACCGGGCTGGGCTCGCTCCATGTTAGCTCCAGTGACATTTTGGTCTGCATCCTTTACTGCAGGATACTTAGCAGTACCCTGACCTCTACCCATTCGATGAATAGCACCTATCTCACTGTGACAACCCCAAATGTCTCCAGACATGGCCAAATGTCCTTGGACCTCCTTTGACTGGGAACCACTGTGCTAGACTGTGCCCCTGAATTTAATTAAATGGAGAGGTCAGGAAATCCCACCTCTCTCAACCTTTTCTCCCTCACTTCTCTATGGTCCCAGCGTTTAGCAGAGACTTGCCCTGTCCACAAGGTCAAGGAGAACTCTAGTCAAACACCCAGTATCTGCTGTGTGGCATTCAGAGATTTGCATTTTGATTAGCATTTTTGTTGGTGAGTCAGGGTCTCACTCTGTCACCCAGGCTGGAGTGCAGTGGCATGATCGTGGCTCAGCACAGCCTATACCTCCTGGGTTCAAGAGATCAGTCTCCCAAATAGCTGGGACTATAGGTGCATGCCACCATGCCTGGGTAATTTTTTTGATTTTTTGTAAAGATTGGGTCTTGCTACATTGCTCTGGCTGGTCTTGAACTCCTGGGCTTAAGCACTCCTTCTGCCTCGGTCTCCCAAAGTGTGGAGATTGCAGGTGTGAGCGACCACATCTGGCCCAAATCCTTGACTATCTTTAATCCCAAATGGTGTATACATCAATCCCCTGTTTACAGGTGAGGAAATGGAAGCTTCGAGAGAAACAACTTGCTCATGATTATACAGCAGTGCATGGCAGGCTGGGATACAAACCCAAAACTGTTTGGTCCTGGGGCCAGAGTTTAGTTATCCCACCCTGCGCGTGGCTCTCACTTGCAGGTGACACATAGATTTTCTTTTCCTGGATCAGCAGGAAGTCCCACCCACTCTGCTTCATAAAGCAGCAGCCCCTCCCTCTCAGGGCACTCAGTGCACACATCCATGATTGTGGGTCTGGTGTCTGTCACCCTCCCCAGACTGTGGTTTGTGTCCTCAGTCCCTAGCACTGGGCCCTGCCCCGTAAAGCATTTGTGATATACTTGCCCACACAGCAGTGGGGAATGAGTTAGACACAGCGGCCAGGTGTAGAGTATGAGCCTCCTGGCTGTGTACTGTGTGACCTTAGGCAACAGAGAAAAAAAAGTCTCTGAGCTCCATTATCTCATCCATAAAATGGGAAGACCCACTTCCCAGGGTGGATGTGTGAATTCAGTGTTGATAAATGCAGACTGGCTTGTATCAAAGCTTGTGCTGGATCAGTGGTGACCAGCAGAGAATGTCTAACTCCCTCCATGGGGTTGCCTACAGCAAGCTCATTTTCAGATCCTGGGAGGCTTCTGGACAGTATGTGACCCCCAGGGAGCCTGTGGAATTTCCTTTAGGGTTACCCCACCAGCTAGACGTCCCTGCTATCATTGGAGAAGCGATAGTGTGGATGATTCTATGACAGGTACCTTCCACATGGGGTATTGCCTTTTCTGGATATATCCTAATATATGAAATGGGTTTCCTCGGTTGTAGTCTGATAATGGGGTGCATGATCTCCCCACTCTAAGCAGTTTGGACTATTAGCCATTATTTTGGTTCTGCTTTGGTCATTTTCTTGGATTTTCCCAGTCACACGCTACTTTGTGGTAAGGTTCCGGTTCTTCTTCTTATTTTTTCTGAGTCAGGGGGGCCTCACTCTGTCGCCCATGCTGGAGTGCAGTGGCCAATCACGGTTCACTGCTGCCTCCAATTCCTGAGACTACAGGCGTCTGCCACCACGCCTGGCTAATTTTTTTAACTTTTTGTAGAGACGAGGTCTCCCTGTTGCCCAGGTGCTCTTGAACTCCCAGGCTCAAGCAATCCTCCCACCTCGGCCTCCCAAAGTGCTGGGATTACAGATGTGAGTCCCTGCACCCGGCCTAGATTCTAGTTTATTACACCAAATTTAAGGGACAGAAGAGGGCTCAGGAGGGTCCAGCTACCCCTTCCCTCCCAGACTCCCATCCCCATCCTCTCACCACTGGACCAATGCTTTCTGGGTGTCAGTTTCCTCACCAGTTATTAAGCAGGCTAGCAGGCCCTACCTCAAAGGGTTAGGAGAAGATTAAATGCACAGTGCTGGAATGTATCACGCTCTCAATCTCTACCAACGGTTTTCACCCTCTGTCCTCTAGTTGGGGCAGCTGGGATGGCCAGTGAGCAGCTGAGTGAGGGGAAACTTTCGAGAACTTTCCAGCTCTTTAGCAGGCAGCAGGCAGGGCCCAGGGTGGCTGGGCGTGCAGGGCTACGGAGGGGTTGCTCTCCCACGTTCCTTCCTCTTTCTGTAGGGAAGAGTGTCTGGCTTCCGCAACCCCAGGGTGCTGTGGGAACCAGAGCCAGACCCCTGCCCCAACAAAGTCACATCAAAGCCATCCAGGCTGGCCCGCGGGAGGCAGGCGCTTCACTGCATCTCTCCAAACAGAATAAAGGCTGCTCAGAAGTCTGCCCTCTTCAAAAGCACCAGGACAGCCTCCCTCCCAGCCATCAAGCCCGTCCCCCTGCCCCCGCTCTATCGACGGACTGACGGATGGATTTGCCTCAGAGGTGCCCAGTGTCTTCCCCAGATCATTCGGAGCCCGGAGGGACCGGAGGGACCGCAGGCTCGGGTCCTCCCCAGCTCGGCCGGGCCCCCGGGGGGTCCCCGCCCGGGCCGCCCCTCCCCCAAGGTCACCCAACTTTTCCCCGCGTCC
>NW_007248186.1:418544-466189 GCF_000164805.1 Carlito syrichta
CCCGGGGAGGGCGGAGGGATCCCGGCCCCGGCGTCCGGGCGCGCAGACGAGCCCCTGGGCGGCGTTTCTCAGTGTGTGGCCCGCGGGCCACCTGCACCAGACTCACCTGGGAGAGCCTGTGCCAATGCAGAATCCGGTCGGCGCTGGGGCGGTCTTGGGAGTGGAGCCCTGGAGCGTGCATTCGGCGTCCCCGGGCGACTCTGGGTGCACTAAAGTTTGAGAGGCAGCGTGTGTGAGGGTGTGTGTGTGTGTGTGTGTGTTTGGGGTGTGTGACTGTGTGGGGGCATGCATACACGCAGATCAACACGACTGGCTTGAGTGCGGACTGGGAAGGGGTGAGGCCTCACTGCCCCTAGGTCTGGGGCGAGGTTCACAGCGTGGCCTCCCACGACTTCTCCACACTGTAGGTTGGAAAGAGCAGGGGTCAAGGTAGGTGTGACCTCCGGAAGCCAAGGGCCTGCCCCCACGTGGCCTGGGAGAGGGGGCACAGAGGGCTTGGCAGAGCCTTGAGGGTGCCCAGTCCAGGGGCCAAGTGTGGAAGTCAGTCTGACTTCTTGCTCTGAGTTCAGGAGGGCTTCTGGTCCCCTTCCCCGCCGCACGGTTGTGTTGGTGGCTGTTTCAGGCCAGAGGAGCTGACAGGAAAGGACCTCAGGTTGTTTATCTACCTGGCCCAGGATGCTTTTGCCTCACCTTCACTCAGCCACTCCAGCGGAGAGACGGGTTCTCCTATGGCCGTGGAAGGGCTGTGGGCTACTCTTGACTGCTAGGACAGTTTTCCTACTAAGACCACTCCCTCGTTTCCGGAGAAGGTGGATGGTGCCCACTCAGTGCTAGAGACAGGGAATCCCCACGGTTGACAGTGCTTGAGCTCACCCCTTCTCTCATGTCCAGCTTTCACCCACCTCCCACCCAAGACAAGTTGTAGGGACCTGGACCCAGGCTTTCAAGTGCATTTACCAAAAGTTAGGAGAGTTTGGCTGGTGGGAACAGACTTTTTTGACTCCTAATATTACCAAGTCTGATGACAAGGAGGATTCTAGAAATTAGGATTCTCCTTATAAAATCCTTTAGACCAGCGGCTGCTTAATTGATCTGCGTGTTAACTGGAAATAATTCTGAAATAATATATGGAGGTCCCGCTGTGGCCAGAAAGGATAGGAGGCCTGGGGGCAGAGGTGGAACCAAACCTCTTGCCCCCTGTTGACCATGTTGTTTGGCAGATGGTACTGCTTCCCACCACACAGTCAAGTTCAGGTGTCTCTGAGATTTTCCCCAAGGCTTTCACGGTGCATTTAATCAGAAGTGCTCTGAGTGTCTTTCAGAGTTGAGCTCCCGAGGGGAATGCTTAATCCTACCCCGGAGTTTCGTCGACCAACATTCATGCTGTGTCTACACAAACAGAATCATGGGCCGAGGTGAAGTGATGATCCCTTTCCAGATGGGGCCTCCTGTAGTTAGGAAAAGGAAGCCAAGGGATTGATTCAGGTGGACTGAGAGAGCGTCTGGAAAAGGCGCTGATGGTAAAGGTTTTCGTTATTCAGACTAGTTTTCGGGTCGATCCACTTCATCGGAAAGTGCCTCGACTCTTCTGGTTCCCACCCTGGGAAGACCCTGGCCAACTGCGATAAGCCTCACTCCTGAGAGGACACGTTTGAGGTACAGGTAGAGGGTGAGGCCGGTTGCCTGCCCTGCCTGGCACTTCCTAGAAGAAACTGAGGTCTCCTTTTGTTCCGCTCTTGTCTGTAGGAGCCTGGTCAATGGAACGTTCTCGGAAATCAAGGACCGAATGTTTTCCCACCTGCCCTCCCTGCAGCTACTGTGAGTACAGGACTTTCTCTCTGGCAACTGCGGGCCCCTGGGGTGTGGGTCTTGAAGGGTGCTCTCTTCAGTGTCCATCCTTCCTAAAATAGCCCAGTTCCATGAGTAAAGTGACTGGCTCTTGGTGTTAATTTGCCCTGTGGTGTCGCCAGCCAAGCACCAAGGCTCCTGTTCCGTTTTCTTTCCTTAGTTTGGTACATGGTTTCCTTGAGGATTTATTGTAGATCCCAACACCCAGATCCAGCCACTGGGGAGGTAATCACATTGAACCATGACCACAATGTCATGAACTCTTTCCCGGACATCTCACTTGAAAAGAAAACTTACATTTTGAAATCTTAGTGTTGTTCTGGCAGTAAATAAAACTTTTTCTAGTTGACTGAGTTTAAGCAGGAAGCATACTGTGCATTTATGTGCATGATGTTATTTTATCATCATAGCCTTATGAGGAGGACATTTAAATTTTCCCATTTGACAGATGAGGAAATTGAGCCCAGCGATGTTAAGTAATGTCCCCCAAGTCACAAAGTCAGGATTCTAACCCAGGACCCAAAGCCCACACTCATAACTATTCTTTGCCCCCGCTCCTCTGGGTGAAATGTCCAAGTCACTGGGGTGAGTGGCCATGTCGTGCATGCCCTGTAACCCAGGCTGGTTAATGTTTGCTGATTTTAAAAAAAGTGTCCGAAAAGCAGTTTTCAAAAACACGTCAGTGACAGGCAGGAGAATGAGCTACCTCATTCTCTTTATATTGGTTTCTTAATTTTTTGTTTGTTTGTTTTTTGAGTCTGAGTCTCACTCTGTCTTTGTTTGTTTTTTGAGTCTGAGTCTCACTCTGTCACCTAGACTGGAGTGCAGTGGCACGCTCACGGCTACTGCAGCCTTTGCCTTCTGGGCTCAGGCAATCCTTCTGCCTCAGCCTTTCAAATAGCTGGGACTACAGGTGTACCACATGCCTAGCTAATTTTTTGATCTATTATAGAGGTTTGCCAAGTTGTCCAGGCTGGTCTTGAACTCCTGGGCTCAGGCAGTCCTCTCGCCTCCACCTCCCAAACTACTGGGAATACAGGCATGAGCCGCCATGCCTGGCTTTAAGTTTGAGATGAGATTGGAATTAAAACAAGCAAGCTGCTGCAGAAAAATATAGAGAAATGAAATATAGGAGATCAGTACTCACCCTAAATATACTTGCTCTTGGCCAGGTGTGGTGGCTCACACCTGTAATCCCAGCACTTTGGAAGGCTGAGGCAGAAGGATCGCTTGAGACCAGAAGTTCAAGACCAGCCTGGTCAACATAGCAAGACCATGTCTCTACCAAAAAAAAAACAACCAAAAAACCAAAAACCAAAAACTAGTCAGGCATGGTGGTGTACTCTTGTAGTCCCAGCTACTCGGGAGGCTGAGACAGAAAGAGCTCCTGAGCCCAGGAAGTTGAGGCTGCAGCGAGCTGTGAGCATGTCACTGCACTTTAGCCTGGACAACAGAGTGAGACCCTGACTCAAAAAATAAAATTATAAAAATAAAAAAATAAACTTGCTCTTGATATTGCTCTTGAAATGTTATATGCTTACTTATAACATTATACTTAACATTTTAAAGTCTGACCTCTCTTAGAAATTGAGTGCTATTGAAATATACTTTCCACATAATAGAAATACAATTTCAAGTCCTCTTTGCCAACAGACTATAGTGGTGACTCAGACAGAAAACTATGTAGTCACAGTCTTCTGAAGGTTTCTTAAACTTTAAAAATTGTTTCTCCTGGGAATGTATAATGTAGGAGATAGGTTTTTGTTGTTGTGGGTTTTTGTTTTTGTTTTGTCCCAGTTGTGTGACTTTGGTCAGGTCCCTTAACTTCTCTGGGCTCAAATGTCTCTAAAAACAAATTTGGTTGAGATCTTTTTAGATCTCTCATTCCACGATTGCTTGTGCATCATAGAGCATTCACTGGCTGTTAAGTTGTGCTGAGTGTTAGAATGTTTCAAAATAACAACTACCAGGTCATATTTACTGAGACCCCACAGGGAAGAGAAGCATACATTTTAGGTAATGACTGGAAAACCTGGCCAAAAGGAAATCGCTGGCCATTGTCTCCATCAGCAGACTGTGAGTCAGGTTGGGGACTTAATGGGTTGTTCTTAGGCCCGAGAGGAGGTTATGTGCCCACTGATCAGACACAGCAAATGAAATAGAAATGGCTTCACCATGTGACTTCCAAGTTTTACATCTCTGTGTTGAAATCTGTCCCTTATTTTCAGATTGCTGAATTCTAACTCATTCACGGTCATCCGGGATGACGCGTTCGCTGGACTTTTTCATCTTGAATACCTGTAAGTTTTGGCCTTTGTCTATGTGCCGAGTATGTGCTATCTCAGTAGAATGGCCAGATTGCTTTTTGTGCTGGACCAGCATCTCTGCAAGGATTTTAGGGGTGGAGAAATGGAGACAGCCCCATTCTCTTTTCAGCGCTGACCTTTTCTAGTGCACTTGTTTATAAACATTCCAGGGTAGGAGTGGGCTGGAGACAAAGAGGAAGAAGGAGGGATGTTCATTCATTCTCGGCTGACATTTAATTTGTCATGTAGTAAGCACAATTGGAAATTGCGTTGGATATTTTTACCTCTCCTAACTAGGCATAGATTTGCTGATCAGCCAGAAATAGAGCTGAGGGTTACGTCTTTTTTAATAGTCTCCCTATTTGGGGAGTACAACTTCATGCTTTTCGTTTACTGTCCTGTGTCCCCTATGCAGTGTCTCCTATGAACTGCTGTTAAGAGTCTAATTTTTTTTTCTCCTACAAAAACAAAAACGGTCAGTTTCTCCCTTTTTGGATGTGCAGCACTTTTTTTTCCTAGCCATGAGCGTTGCCCTTGTTCTGAATGCTGCCTTTCCGCACTTCCCTGTCCTTTCTCCCCTGTAAATTTTTTCATCCTTATCTTTGGTAACTTTGTAATCATGCTAATCCTGCTATCAGATTGGATTTCCTTACTTAGCATTCAGAGGATTTTTAAAGTCTTTGTCTCTGCTTTCTTATCTGAGTTCAACAGGTAGGTATTGGAATTCCAGATCTATCCTGGGTATAAGAAAGCTCTCTGTTGATTTTGTGTCTCGAGGAAAGACGCCTCTGGAGGGATTATTTCTCCAGAGTATACATAACATAATATGTATACTTTCCTCATACTCTAATTGTATGTATAATATGCAAAATGTGGCGAAGAGGCGGCGCGAAATCCAACAAGGGTCTATCAAAGCACACAAACAACCGATGGATGTAGTAAATGGAAAGCGACGAGTTTCCTCTTACAGGCAGCTCACCTTCTTGGCAAGGTCACTGGGTAGGAAGTGAGCTGATCCCTTGACGTTGAAGTCTGTGACTGGAGACACCTGACTTTTAGAAAACAAGCATCTGAAAGTTCTAAGTGCGAGAGTCAAGAATGATGTCGTGGATGGTGCGGTGTTGCAAAGCCTCTCCCTTGAACCATCTCATCAAAGACCCTCTTCAATTTGACGTAACACAATGCTAGAAACTCAACTTCAGTCCTCAGTAGCCGTAGGGAATAGCTATGGTGCATTTGTGTCATAGCTTCCCACAAAGACCTTAAAGCATGGCTAGTGTTCTTATGGTAAGATCCCATGGGCAAGCCTGGTGCCATTTTAGAACAGAGAAAGAGGTTTCATCTCTCGTCAGCTTCATTCTGCTTCCTTTTCCTAGTGGTTTAGAGATCTTGAGGGTTTCCCTGTCTTGCTACCCATTTACTCAGAGAGTAGACCATGAAGGACAATGATAAACTCAAGGTTGCTGGGAGCCAGGAAACACTTTGCTATGGACAAATAAAACAATGGACCTCCCGCAAGGGACGATGATATGAACAAAAATATGAACATCCAGACATTGTGAAACGTTAGAGGGATTGAGTAGGGAAAATGGAAGCATCCCAGTCTTGCAGAGATATGAGAATTTCTTGCCTTTGTATAGTGCTTTCTTCTCCACCCATCGGGTAAAGATGTTTTTACCCAATGTTGCCAGCTCTGAATTTGAAGACTTCTATGCTGCTTCTGGAAGGAGTGTGGAACACATACTCGTGTGTGTTCTTGGACGCTTGCCCTGCTCCCACGTGGAATTTGGGGTAGCTGATCTAGTCTTCAGAGATGAACTTTTATAATTAATGAATGCTTTTAGATTTTATTCCAAAAACATTCCAATATTTTTAAAAGCGATATTAAGCACAGAAAATGCATTCTTGTTATGCTGTTGTTCTTCTTAGGTTCATCGAAGGGAACAAAATAGAAACCATTTCAAGAAATGCCTTTCGTGGCCTCCGTGACCTGACTCACCTGTAAGTCCTATAAACCGTGTGGTAAATCCTGTCATGTGTGGAGTAAGATTCAGTTCCTGGTGCCCCTCTCTTGACTGTTATTTCCATATTGTCAGATTCTCTGAAGGAAACCCATTTCTAGGTTGCAGAAGAGGTTTCTTTATTGTCGATCAGACACTGGCTCGGTGTGACTACTCACACGCTGGGCTTTGTGGTCTACTCTGTCATCTTGAACCGCAGTTCATGACTGCGTGTGGCATGGGGAGCACTGAGGTGTGAGGGACCAGTGTCACACAAGGAGGAGACAGGTAGGAAGTCATGCCTCTTAGACCTACTTGGTGCCAGACACAAGGCTGGCGCTGAATGAGCCTTCTCCTCTTTATCTTCCATGATAATCTGTGAGTCCCCATTTTACAGATTTGGAAACCAAGGTTCAGATGACTCCGTTCAGTGTAGGATCAGAATAGGACGAAGTGGAATAGAGACATTTTTGCGCCTCCTCTCATTTGAATGCAAATCACTTTTTCTTTTATGTTGGATTAATCTGCTGCTTCAGCTAAGCTTATTGGTTCTTTAATAGCTTTCTGGGAAGAAAAAAATTAACAAATTGATTTGAATTGGCATGTCAGAATGAAGCAAGTACACACATTTAGCACATTTATAAAACCGTAAAAAAATAGTAACCATGTTTATGAACATGTAAAAATAGTCATTGTCTTGGTAGGAGTAATTTGTTAGCCAGGACAAAGGTCCCATTTGCATGATAGATATTTTGTGTTCAAGTAAGATAATGCATGTCTCATCTCCATAGTCAGCCTGTTTGCTGTAAATAGGAAATTAGGGAAAATTGGGGGAGCTTTGACTTAGGGGTGTTGGGCAGGGGTGGTTGTAACTTCAGCATGTGTAACATGACTGATACCGTGTGGACACAGTCAACTAATGAGACAGTTGTCCACATCGAGCCCTGATATTGGTAAAGGTGTCTGTCAATAGGCCTTGTGGGCATTTGATTTTAGATTGTTCCCAGGCAGACATTCTGGCTAAGTTAAAGCCTTTAGGACAAGAGATGAGAGAGTGGGTGGGGGCTGTTTAAACATCTGGATCACACAGCTGGTACTAGAGAGTGTCACACTCTCGTTAACATTATTGCTCTAAACTTTGCTTCCTGTCGAAGTTTTGACCTTTTTTTCAGATTCAATCTAGGTGTCAAATCTCCACATTCCAGTAGAGGCTAGGATTACAGTTTTGGGGGTCGCATAGACTTGGGTTCAAATTTCAAGGTCATCATTGAAATTAATACTAATATTACTTTCATTATTCATCTTAATATTAATATTCCTTAGCTTTTCTGACCCCTAGTTTTCTCCTCCTTAAAAAGGGGATGGCTATGCTGACCTCATGGGATTGATGTACATAATGGGTTAATGCTTGCTTGCAAAACATCCGGCCCATTAACCATAGTAATCACAGTAAATGCTCAAGGTAGGGTTATCATCATCTTCACCATCATCATCACCAGCAACATCATTCCCTCCCTCTACTCAATAAGAAGTCTCAATTTTCTCCATGGACCATTAAGTAGCCTCGGCAGTTTGGGTGGCCAGACAGGGTCTGCTAAGAGGACAGCTGTGGGTGTCTGGAGGGGAACAGCTGTAGCCAGATAGTCTGGTTTCCAGAAGTCAGGAATTAGGGGCTTTGTTTTTGAGTAAAAGCTCTGGGCAGATTATAAGCAAAGCCTATGTGACCGTCTGAGTTAGCTCAGACGGAGACTTTCATTTGCCCAATTGGCTACGGTTCTTCTGTCAGTAGGAGGGTATGAACCTGCAGGTCTCGTGCATGGATATTTGCATTCTTTGTGCATGCATGCAGAGTGTCCACCGGTGCATGGATTTATATGCGTGCATGGACACAATTGTGTTTGTGTGTGCGTGCTTGTACGCTTATTCCATGTGTTATGTGTTCATGTGTTTAAGAGGCACGACCTTTCCTGTGTGACACACACAAAGCACAGATACAGAGGGAGTGAGAGAGTCCCGAGCTTGGGTCCCAAACACACCGGCTGCATTGGTGGAGAACCCAACTCAATTCATCCCAGCGAGTACGACCACTTTGCAGTCAAGCCTGCAGGGCCCTCCGCTTCCCATCTCTCCAGCCTCATTTCTCGGAGTGTCCTCAGAACAATTGGGCTGTCAGTTCCCCCTAACCCCCACCCCATGCACACCCAGCTCATTCCATCGCTGGCTTTTCTTAACATTCTTTTCTTCTCCTGGGATGCTGTTTCTTCTGCGCCCCGTCTCCCGGAATGTGCCTTTTCAGTCAAAGTCTAGATTAAGTTCTGTCTCTCCCATGAAGCCATTCCCACCTCCCTCTTCACCCTTTCTGTTGGCTTAATGCAGCCAGCATTTGACTGTCTACACTGGCCATGCTGGTTGGTGCTGTTTCATGGGTGTTAGTTTGCTTTCCCAGCAGTATCAAAATCTCCTCGAGGACAAGCCCCTTGCCAAGCTTCCATGAACTCTGCTCTTACCCCATTTTTAGCACAGGGCTAAAAAATAGGATACACTTTCTGATTCGCTACTTGACCAATGGATTCCTTATCCTACTTGGCAATGGGTTCCTTACAGAGTTGGGTTTTTCATAGGTACTCTACTTCTGGGTGAGTCAGGTGACTTTTACAGTTGACTCCTCAAGACTGGAAATGTATTTAGTAATTAAAGCATTTAATACATTGTTTAAAGAATGAATTGATCTTCCTCCCAACTCTCCCTCCCTTTAAAAACAAACAAACAAACAAACAAAAACTTTTGAGCAAAGAGAAGATATCAACTCTCTAAAGTTCACTCCTGCACTTAAGGAAGTTCCTATCTGGAAGTTGCTTGTTTAAATTAAGTATCTGATTTTTATCTTTTATAAACTTTTCTAAAACCAACAGACTCATATTCATAGGTAAAGAAAACATAGATCAGGTTTCAAAGCATTGAAAAAACTGTGCCAACCTGTAACTAAAATCTAGAACATTTGTTTCCAGCAGTCTCATAAACCCCAGGGGACAGAGAGCTGTTAAATGGTTTTAGAAATGAAGTAGTAGGTGCCATGAATTTGTAGACAAAATGAAGTTGAAAGGGAGGCATTAAGCACTTAGCGTGAGTGGGGTGGATATGGATAAGCCATCTAGATAATTCTGCTTTCTGAATTCTAAATTGAACAATTGGAACAATTGCTAAACACTCTGCTTTTTTTTTTTCTTTTTGGCTTTTACCATTTTGTATATTTTTATAATTTCACTACAATAACTTTCAATTAGCCAAGGTTTTTAGCTAAATAATTAGTGTTTAATCAGCTAAAACACTTTTATTCTTTACAGAATAAGTGACCAACTAGGAAAAAAAGAAAGCAAACATCCCCTTTTAAAAATTTTCAAAAATTCCTTCCAGAGTATCTTCAGTCTATTTTCCAACACATTTAAAAATGTACAAATAAATCACTTAGAAAGGAAGGGTAAAATAGTATATGAAATTGTATTTTAATCCATTGTGGTTACCGAGAGGGGGAGGGGAGGGGCATAATTCAGAAACTATGGAGCTCGCCACATTCAGTTAATATCTTGAAGCAAGAGTGTTTGGGTTCAAAGATTTCTTCCATGACCAGCTAACTGACTCCATGGAGGAAAACTCATTTCTCTGATTTATCTTTCTGGGATATTTTATTATGATGCTACAAAGGACTAATTTCATATATATATTAAAGAGGTTGGTGCTGAATTGCTTGCATGCTTATTATTTATATGTTTTGATGTTTGCATTCATATGTGTAAAAGAAAACAAAGGTAGGCATCAGATTCTTGGCTGACTCACATTAGAGTGCAGTGCTTGGGGAAATCACAGACTCAGTGTGCAGCGTTTCAACACCCAGCATCTTTCTCCATCAGCAGCCTTGCAGTATGGACATTCATCTTCAGCAGGATGATGACAGGGCCACTGCAAAATCCTGAATCATCAGAGAAAGAGTTTGATGCTGTTCATTCTAGTCTATTTCCTGGGGGTGGGGAGTGGACTAGGACATCTTAGAAAGATCTTCAACATTAAGAGCAAAGATGTAAGATGGGCTGGGTGTGGCGGCTCACGCCCATAGTCCCAGCACTTTGGGAGGCTGAAGCAAGAGAATTGCTTGAGCCCAGGGGTTTGAGACTAGCCTGGGAAACTTGGAGAAACCTTGTTTCCACAATAAATAAAAAAATTAGCCAGGTACAACAGTGTGAGCCTGTGGTCCCAGCTACTTGGAAGGCTGAAGCAGAAGGGATTACCTGAGCTCAGTGCGTTGAGGCTGTAGTAGCTGTGAGCATGCCACTGCACTCCAGCCTGGGCAACTGAGTGAGACTTTGACTCAAAAAAAAAAAAAAAAAAAAAAAGATTCTGGTCAACCTTTGCTAATGAGAAAGTGAAACGAATCATGATCCATCACTTCCTATACTGATTTATGGAGATTTTATTTTGTTTTCCTTGTGGGTTAGATTTGAATGTCTTTATGTAAAGAGTATTTACCGAGTCCTTTCTTAGTCACAAACAATAGAATTCACTTAGGTGGACCATTAGGGAACTTCTCCCGAAAGACTGTCATCTTTTGTCACTCTCACTTTGGCGCTTCCTTCATTCATTCAACAAAGATATACTGAATACCCACTGTGTGCCAGGCATTGTTCTAGCAACTGGGAATACAGCAGTGGACAAACAGACAATGATCTCTACCCTCTTGTGACTTACGTAGAGGGAGGACACCCAGCCAATGAACAAATAGATAATTAAAATATGTGGTGTGTCAAACAAGGGGGGTGCAGTGAAGATCAGCAGGGCAGGGAGAGAGACGTGCAGAGGCCAGAGTACACGATGGCAGTTGAAGAGGCAGTGGAGGGCCCAGTGGGTGTCTGGGGAGAGAGCATTCCAGGCAGATGAGCAGACTTGTGTCTCTCCTTGAGGAACAGCAAGGAGGCCAGTGTGGGTGGATCTGGGTAGTCAGAGACCTGTGAGATTCGATCTCACAGGTAAGCAAGAGTGAACTAGACAACAGAGGGTCTTGCATGCTACCAAAGGGACTTTGGCTTTGGTTCCAAGAAACATGGGAAGCTATCGGAAGTCAAACAAATAACCTAGGAGTTTTTAAAAAATGCTTGTTTCAGAAACAAAACAAGAAAACGTACATCATAATCCAGCATCTCTAATGCTATCTTTGTGTAACTAAACTCATTTTTTAAAAAAAAATCTCAGTACGGGTGCCAAAGCTCTGCTTTAAGTCATTGGCTTTATTGAAAGGGATTTGAGAGTGACAAGGCTGAGATCATAACCACATTAAAATGTGACTTTCTGGTTCTAGTTCTTTGGCCAATAACCACATAAAAGCACTACCCAGGGATGTCTTCAGCGATTTAGACTCTCTGATTGAACTGTAAGTAGTGAAATTAAGTTATGTGTGCTTGTCATTGCGCTGCAGTTAATCATGTCTCTCAGTCCTCTCACCCCTTCCCTGCTTTTCTTTTATGCTGTAGCGAAACATCTATAACCAAGTAGTATGTCCTGGGAAATAACACGTTTGTATTGTGTTGGATTGTGCTATTTTATGCTTGGTACCACGAGGCCAGTGGTAAAGGAGACTTGCTGGGGGGAGGTGCCCTTCCCTGAGATAGTGTGTCCTCCTGCTTTATCTTCTAATGCTTGTTACTTTTCACTGCTTGTAGTTTAACAAAAGTTTGAAGTTTCTAAATGTGTTAAATGTGTTTGTGAAAACTGTCTCCCCCCGTGTCCTGTTTGTATTTACAAGAACCTGTGTTTGGGGGTGTTCTGCTATCATCCCTCCCCCACTTCCAACCTGGCATTGTGACAACTCAAAGAGAGTTTGGAGAGATGGTGATATGTCATCTCTGAGAGCTCTCTGTGTGCTATACTGTTAAAATCATGGACGCCGAGGAGCATTAAATAAAGTCCATGATAAGTACAAGAAATAAGATATGTGAAACACCAAATTTTTTAAATTCCATTTTTAGGAGGTTTTACATATATCAGGATGTTAATAATGCTGGAGTTTTGTATTACTGCCAAAGCATGTCAGGCATGTCATTTTCTCTGTGTAGACGTTTGTGTTTTGTTTTGATTCTTAGAGACTTAAGGGGTAATAAATTTGAATGTGACTGCAAAGCCAAGTGGCTGTATCTGTGGTTGAAGATGACAAATTCCACTGTTTCCGATGTGCTGTGTATCGGTCCACCAGAGTATCAGGAAAAGAAGCTAAATGATGTGACCAGTTTTGACTACGAGTGCACAACTACGGGTATGTAGAACCCATATCATCAAAGATGGTTGTTTAGGAGAATCTCTTTGTTTTTCTTTAGACTGTCTATAGGGAGCAGGAAAAAGTGAATGTAGAAGTTTTCTCTCGAAATTATTTTAGAGAAAGTTTAAGCATTCTAAAAAAGAAATGAATCAATGTGGTCAGGAAAATATCTCAAAAGTTTGGGAGGATTTTTGGTAACTATACTTAGCTTTAATTTAGATTCTTTACAAAATTCGGATTTCTCTAAGGGTTTCTTTTTTCTCTTTAAGGACAGGGTATACATGTGTGGGTTTGGCATGAGAACACTTTCAAATCAGACCAGGTTTCCTGGAACCCCAGTGCAGTGAGGTCTAAATTACTCTTTTGTCACTATTCTCTTGCTTCCATAAGAAGTATGCTGGAAATTTAACTAATAATGCCATATTTTTAATGTTTTAATTTTTTTTTTGAGTTGAAGTCTTGCTCTGTCACCCAGGTTGGAATGCAGTGGCATGCTCACAATCACTGCAGCCTCAACCTTCTGGGCTCAGGCAATCCTTCTGCCTCAGCCTTCCAAGTAGATGGAACTACAGGTGTGTCCTACCACGCCCAGCTAATTTTTTGATTTATTGTAGAGACAAGGTCTTGCCAAGTTGCCTAGGCTGGTCTTGAGCCCCTGAGCTCAGGAAAGTCCTCTAGCCTCGACCACCCAAAGTGCTGGGATTATGGGCTTGAGCCACTGTGCCCTGGCCAACACCACACTTTTAAATCTATAAACTACTTTATAGTTTCATGTAAAAAAACAGATAACCAGGTAAATTATAACCAGTGGCAAAATAGTTACAAATTAATAACTTATAAGTTAATGTAAGTTAACTAGTCAAAAGAAGAAAGCTCACATTGAGGACTGCCTAAAGCTTTCAGTGTATACATTTTTCAGGTTGTAAGATAAAATTAACGTATTAATTACGTCATCTGAGAGCAGATGAGTATCTCCATCTGAAAGGCTTGGGGTGTGCCGGAGTCCAGCTCCAGCCAGGCTCAGGGTACCCCAAAGGTGGAGACGGCATTGGCGATTGGGGGGAAGAAGAAAGAGAGAGAGAGAGAAAGAAAGAGACTGGACCCCTGTCTAGTGCAGAAGCTGTTTATTGGGGATTACAACCGGTCTCTTATACACAGTCAGGTGTGTGAGGGGCGTTCCCCACCCACCAGATGTTCTTTCAGGTATAATCCCATAACAGATGTTAAACCTAATCCATGAAACCTTAATCCATGACTGCCTTTAAGCCCTTTTCGTACTGCCTGTAAACCCTTTTCGTACTAATACCAAGTTAAACAATTCTATAGAGACTTAAGTACTTACTTTACAAACTAAAGTGACCCATCCCAGAATGTTTGGAATGTGGCCCAGTCCAAAGTTCACAGTGGGCTACCTGCAAGTAACCCAGCCACATTCTTTCAACAAAATGACTGTCTTCTAAAACTATATTCTACAATTTACACCTTATTCAACTTCAATAAATCCTAAGATCATGACTCAGAAGTCTGTGACCAATACTAAGGCTCTTAGATGTGACCCGAGTTTGAACTATAAGTTGTGTGAAAGCCAAAACTGCAGTTTGTGGAAGAATGGGAGCAATGAGCTTCTAAAGTTAGCTTGTGTTCGTCCCGGTCTCAGAGTTTTTATGTTTTGAGCTCACGGGACCTTAATCTGGTTAGCGCTGAGTAGAAAGGGGGAGGAAGTGGGGTCAAATAGCTCCCGAACGCATCCTAGTGGTCTCGGGGTCAATGGCCCTTCCTGATCCCTAATGCTCAGTGGGCCTCCGTGGCTGGCTCCCAACAGGGGTGGAGTTTCTACAGCTTCTAAAGCTAGATTTGAAAGGAGAGAGGGTCAATCCACAGTAGGAAATCTGCTTACCAGATTTATAAAAATAAACATTTAGGCTGAAATTTGATATCTATAAAGCCTCAAATCATATCAGGAGAAGCAGCAGGAATGAAAACTCAGAAAAAAGTTATAGGAACTCAAACGGCACCAAAACTCCAAGGACAAAGTTCCTGCCATCACCTCCCAATGAATAAACAAAACCCCACAAAGTCAAAATCATTTCTAGATATCTTTGTAAATAAGGGACCCTACAAGTCCTGTTATTTTCTGATAGAAAACCAGTCTCAGGGATACACCCTTATCTTTCATCACCAAGTAGGGGCTTTTCCAGCTGTGTAAATGACAGGTGCCCCTTTGCCAGCTGAGGCCACTAACAGGTTCTTTATTGTATTTTAGGGCCAGTGCAATAAATCATAGGTCACAGTCGACCACATTTGCACGCAAAGGTAGTTTTCGAGATCATTTGGTATTAAATGCTAAGCCAGAGTTTGCTGGCACCCCTCTCTGCCTTTTCTCTAACTGTTCTGGAGAGTTCTCTAGACCCCAGGGTGGAATGAGCTGTTTTCCCATTGTTGTCTTCACACCTGGCCACAGTGTGGGAAGACTTTGCCAGTCTGAGAGAAGTGGCATGGCTGCAGAGGGCCATGGAAATAGAAAATAGTATATACAAGAGAACATGTTTGCTGACCTCAGGGCCTTGTAGAAATGACCCAGGCTCTGAGAGCTGTTATTAGAATGCACGTGGCTTGGAACTGAGGTAGCTGGGTCCTGAAAACTGTCCTACACCTGGGGCCTGTGGGTTCACACGAGCCTCCAACACATTGTAGGGCCTCCTGTGTCTTATGCAGATCTGTCTTCACGAACAGCTTCCTCCTCAACTTAGGAAAGTCAGCAGGAGGCTTTCTGGCAAAAGGGAGTTGATGACTCTGACTTCACGGTGGTTTCATCCTTTCAGAATCAGGAACAGATTCGCTCTTGCTTGTGGTTTTCACTTCCAACGGAAAAAAGTGGTGCAGTAAAGTTGTGTCCCAGCCTCAAATACAGTCCCTTCCGTGTAAGAACTGGGTCAATCAGTCGTGAGTGTTTGGGGTTTGACTCTGCTGCTCAGAGCAAGCCTCGGCCCCTGGTGCTTCCTGAAAGACTGGGAGGAAATGAGTAAGGACGGAGGGAAAAATGTAAAGCCAGACTTGAGAGTTCACGGTCCGGTTATCATATCCTTACTAGCGGTTAGAAAGAAGCATGTTTTCCACGTACGCCACTTTCCATAATTTAGCTCAGATTTTCAGGAAGGGAGTACATTTTTTCAGGTGGGTTTCTCACCCTGTTTTTCCCAGAGAGAGGAAGTTATTGTTATCATTCTGTTCTCTGGCCAACGGGTGTAATGGATACCACAAAGCCTCCATTGGGCTGTCTCAGTTCTTCAGATTCGTCAGTCCTTCCATAACCCTCCTCTCCAAGTCTATTTTTAGCCACCTCAAAAATCCCTGCTACCTACTGATGATTCCCCGTGTTAGGTGGATAATTCACTAAATTCCTTAGAGAGAGTGAATTTTGCATCCTAATTGTCCTGTTAGCTTCCCTATTTCAGGGCTGATGAAAATGCAAAGAGAAATAATGCATTAATGTGCAGTTTCTCTCCCAGTGGGATGGGCATCATGTATAATTTATTTTCTGCAAGTGCTATAAATAGCTATGTAAAAATCTGTTGATTCCGGTGGGAGAAAGGCCTGAATTGTAAGAGTCCCACTGACATCATGAACTTAATCCATTGTGAATGGAAGTGGCAGCTCTTTTGCAGAGTGCCATTAATATTTTAACACTGGTAAATTGATGTCATATCAATACATGTATTTTCGAGATCTTTTCACAGTGAATGGGGTTTGCTGTTTGTGAGAGGCAAGTTATGTTGGGGGTAGGAGGAGATATTGATTGTGTTTTGTTGTTGTTGTTGGTTTTGGTTATTTGTTTGTTTTTGAGTTGGGATCTCACTCTGTCACCCAGGTGGTGACGTCATGGCTCTCTGCAGTCTCCACCTCCTGGGCTCAGGCAATCCTTCTGCCTCCCATGTAGCTGAGACTACAGGCATGCACCACCATGCCCAGCTAATTTTTTAAAATTTTTTTGTAGAGACGAGGTCTCACCGTGTTGCCCAGGTTGGTCTCGAACTTCTGGGCTTAAGCAATGGGAGAAGATATTTAAATTCCTCCAGTCCTCTCCTCTGATACCCACAAACACATAGGCACCCATCATTTTCTTTTCACTCCTTTCTTTTTCTCTTTTTCTTTTCTTCCTTTTTGGGAGTGGGACGAGGTGGGTGGGGTCTCCTATTAAGAATTAGACTTGGACTTCAAATGATTTAACAATCTGTGTTATGCCAGATCGTACATAGAAAATATTAGGAAACCACTCTCTGGGGAAAGGCCAGATTTGTAAAAGGCTCTCCATTCCGGCAGCTCTTTTTCATCCTGGGATGCTTCAATAGAAACGGAAATGTTTGGTCTGCACTTTAAATGGCCTGCCTTTTTAAGCGAATGCTCACGTTTCTGAGAATTCAGAGTGCAGTGGAGCTAATGGGAACGAGGAGACAGTGAATTATGGGCGTCGCGGGAGTGTTTAGAACCTTTGGCAGACTCGGATGAGTCGAATGCAACTGGAGATGTCGGGAGAGTTTATAGCCATCTCGGTTGTAATTAAAAGAATGCAGCTGTATTCTCTGAGTCCTTTTAGATCCCCGGGAGAGGGAGCACACGATGACAGCGGCCATTTCCCCTTCCTTGGCTTGTCTACGTGTGGACCCAGAAACCAGCAAAGCCTCGTGCAGTCAGCACATGCTCTCTGGCTTCTACACTGGCACTGCCAGCGCCCCTAGGAGAGGACAGAGGTTCACTTTTTTCTGTTTTTCAGCTTTGACTGAACAACACTGTTATTTTGGGGACTGGGTTGAGGGGTGGGGGTAGGACCCATGATGACTTGTCCCTGAGTCTTCTAGCAGGCAACAACAATGTGGCATACACCAACTACAGAGTGATCACCATAGACTGGGCACTGTGCCGCGTACTGTTGTTCTCTCTGGCATTTCATCTCTACAGCAACCTTATGACCCAGATGTCACCCTCATTTTACTGATGAAGATCCCGAGGCTCAAGTTTCTTGCCCAAGGTCACGTAGCTAAAAGTGGCAGGGCAAGAATCCAAAGCCCAGTGTGCTTTACCTCTGAGCCCCAGCCCTTCACTGGGATGCTCTGTTCTCTCTTTGGAGGTGCCAGATGGAGTGGTACCCTGGCCACCAGAGCCACTTGTTCACACTCTGCCTGTCACCACCTGCCTGTCAGGCTGCAGAAGCAGCCTCCTCTTTGCTCCCGGTGACACAGTGGCCTCCCTCTTCTCCCTGAGTCCCTCAGCCTTCTACTCTAGTCTTCTGAGTGGGCCACGGGGCGAGGCCAGCCTTTCCACCCTTGATGAGCCAACACGCATGTATTTAGCACCCGCTGTATACCTAGAACGGAAGGAGAGATACCTACCAAAGTTACCGTGTATTGAGCATTCACTTTGTGCTAGGCTCCATGAGTATGCGTCGTAATGGACGATGTCAAAACTACGGCAGGAGGTTAAGTCCGTTGCCCACGGTCATTCAGCAAGAAGGCGGTGGCTCAGCTCCTGCATCTTGTCTTAAATGCCATCAAAATAGATGGGCCTGTCGGTGGCTAGGACGGGTGTCGGTGGCCAGCACTGACCAAGGGTGGGTTAGGACCCGCACCAGAGAATCTGGACAGCGAGAAGACCACTCGGAGGCAGTTCTTCTGGGAACAGTCTGATCAGGACTGGAGCCGATTTTATTCAAACCTTTTCCAACTTATATACCATTTTCTATACCCTCCAGCAATGTGATAATCACTCACTGGGGGCGTACAAGTTCCGTGCTTTACAAACTATGCATCACAAGACCACCACGAGATCTGCAATTTCCAAGCAAACAATTCAAATTCCATGATGCCTGCCGTGCTTACATTAAGGTCACAGGTGCACAATTTCAATACAAATCGTTCAAAGTGTTTTCCATAATGTTCAATGAATCATTCATATTATACTCTTTGCTCTATACACTGATTAATACAAAAAACTTTCCTGAGTTAACTCTAGGTTCAATCCAAGTTCACTGATTCCCAATATTTTTAACAATTAATATTATCAACTTAACACTATACTATAATCTATAAGTTTAGTTAAATGACTTAACTGTCAGTTATACTATTATCCTATTACGATTTAACATAATGCCTTATAACTCAGCTAAAACTTATTCTTAAACTACAAAACTTTACTATAATTCATATGTTTCATATGTCTAAACTTTAATTTTCATATGATCTAGTTATTGGACTTTAATACTATGCTATATCCTATTAAGCTAATACCTTATCGTTAATTCTTTTATAAATCATATAGTAACTATTACACTTGAATAATGTAGCAAAAGGAAACAAAACAGCAAGCATAGATTTACGCAGCTATGAGTGTATATGTATATATTTTATCCCAACAAGTCTACTCTAAAAATCAAATAGTAGCTGTCACACTCTTGAACAAGGAAATGCAGGTTTGCCAAGATGGCGGCCATGGGCTGAAGCAGACAGAGTTTCGGTAATTAACGAAACAAAAGAAAACATTCTACCTGGCTAGGGGCAGGGTGACAAAACTATCATGGTAATTTAGTTTCTAATCTTAGCCCTAGGGGAAACAGCTTTCGGGAACAAGAGCTGACTACCCAGTCTACCAGGAAATAGAAGTTAAAAAATATCTAGAAAGAAGCAAAACTTAGAAAGACAGAGAGAAATAATTCTGCTATGCACTTTCCATCAGGTGTATTGAGATTTACTTATACGTTTTACTGCCATGTATGCACACTGGTCACTAATCACACGCCAATATTATAGGTATAACTGATATCCTATGTCAGAGGCGATCTTCCAGATGGGCCTTTACAGGCCTCAGCCATGTAGCTATAGATGTTGGCTCCCAACAGACGGGGGGAAGACTGTCCTTCCTCAGACCTGAGATGGACTTTGCCACCAGCGTTACTTGCCATCAAGCTTGGGAAGTAAGTGCTGCCGCTGCCATCATGAGAATAAAGAAAGTGAGCCCTTCAGAGAGAGGCGACCAGAACAGGGCTGCAGTGTGGGAAATAGTCTCAGGCCGGCTGTCTGTCTCTGGACACAGTGTTTGCTCCCGGCCTCATGTTCCCCTCCCCCTTGCCCCTCCCTGCTCCTCCTGCCACAGGTCACTGGCTCTTCTCTTCCCACCTCAACACTCACTCAGTCCTTCTCACCTCCTCCCTGCCTCTATTTCTCCCTGCACTGTCCCTCCTTGACTAACTACGGAGTGGCCCCGGTCGCTGTTCCCGTTGGACATCTTCGACGAGGCTTCCGGATCAGCACTTATTTCCCGGATGGTTGTCACGGGCTTGAGCTTTGGAGGGCTTAGAGAAGTGCAGGCCCCCGACCCCCCTCGGGGAGCCCTCAGTCATGCCACCCCGGCTGCATGGCCACGGCCGTACACTCACCCCTTCTGAGCTCAAGGCTCTAAGATCCCTCCCATAGCTCCAACTTGAACTCTGATATTATTGTTTGGATCCATAGTGAATAATAAGATTTAAACAACAGTGCCTTGTTATGAGTCCAGGGAGACAGGAGGGTCTCATGAATTGGACTGGTCCAGGAAGACTTTTCAGAGGAGACTTGAGTAGGAATAGGTAAGGATTGAGTGGAAGAGACGAGCGAAGCCGGGATTTCCTCCTAGGAATGACTTTCCTTAGCCGGGCATCCGCCATGACCCCGTGTTTTCCTCAGGGCTCATTCAGGCTGTCAAGAAATAATACACGGAAGCATCTCTGGCCAGGTAAATAACTTCAACTACAGTGTGTGTACGTGTGTGTGTTAGAGTCCCTTTTTTCACTGGATTTCTCTAGTTACCCACTGCCCCCCACGCCAACTATCCTTGCTTCCAAGGGCATTTTCACCTGTTCCTAGGTGATTGTTTCTAGAGTTGGTCACAGCTTGGGAAGCAATGTAGGTGAGGAGCATTGACTTACCACTAACTTTAAGAGTAGATCTCATGCTTAAATAGGAGGGGATCTGAGTCCCTGAACACCCCCCCCCCGCCCCGCCCCACAGATCTCCTGTTACCAGCTTTGGAGTTGTGGAAGGCTGTGAAGCCATGAGGCACAGCAGTGACTTCCTACTGCACCGAGCCCAGTCACCAGCCAGCCACCTTAGGTGAACTACCCCCACTGTGGGTTAATAAGCCTGGAGACCACGGCAAAGGGTTGGGTTTTGTTTCCAAATGCTCAGCATGCCATTTGGACAGAGTGATGTTAGCTCTGAATACACAGTGGCGTTGTCTTCCGACAGGGTCAGATACATTTGAGAAGCACCACACCAAGCAAAACTGAAAAGGCTTCTTTCCTGCTGCAGCTGTTCTGGGAGGGCTAGAAGGGCCTCATTTTCCAGACTAATCGAACCACAGCACCCCTTCGTCATAGCTTGCATGACGTTGCAAGCATCTTTTCCATCTTGTCATTTTGAAAGCCAGGTCTCACCAAATTTGTTGAAAACTTTGGGATCCTTTAGCCAAACTCTCAGAGCTTGTTTATCTCCAGGAAACTGCACGAGAAGCTGTGCGCTCGGTCTGATAATCCTGCCCCAGCCGGGATCCTTCTGGAATCTCCTGAAGGAAATAAAATGTGTGTGTTGCTCCTCCCTCCTCCTTCCTGCTCCTCCCTCCACCTCATGGCGGAACTGATGTGATGATAGGAAGGATAGAAGGGTGATGGCAGCTGATGATTCTTGCCAGAGAGCTTATGAATGCTTCTCTTTTAAAACTCCCATTCTCAGATTTTGTTGTTCACCAAACGTTGCCCTACCAGTCGGTCTCGGTAGATACGTTCAACTCCAAGAACGACGTGTACGTGGCCATCGCGCAGCCCAGCATGGAGAACTGCATGGTGCTGGAGTGGGACCACATTGAAATGAACTTCCGGAGCTACGACAACATCACAGGTGGGTGATGGCTGTGATCAGTCATACCGACCTCATTTCAGCATTGCCTCAAGCCCATGAGGGAAGAAGTGCTCTCTGTCATATGGAGGGCAGAGCTCAGCTTTCTAAATTGTTGGGGGAACACATCCTAGCCCATCCACACCATCCCTGCAGTTTTCTTTTTCTTGGCATGGTCAGTTATTGGTGAGAGCAGAAAGTTCAGGTGGTGATTCTATTTATTGCTTTTTGTTTTGGGTTTTTTGTTGTTGTTGTTGTTTGGAGTTGGAGTCTCACTCTGTCACCCAGACTGGAGTGCAGTGGCACGCTCCCGGCCACCGTAGCCTTGACCTGCTGGGCTCCGGCGATTCTCCTGCCTCAGCCTGTTTTATTTTTGAGTTAGAGTCTTACTCTGTTGCCCAGGCGGAAGTGCAGTGGCATGCTCACAGCTCACTGCAGCCTCGAACTTCTGGGCTCAGATGATCCTTCTGCCTCAGTTTCTCAAGTAGCTGGTACAGTTGTGCCAACGTGCCTGGCTAATTGCTTTTTTTTTTTTCTTCAATTTTTGTAGAGATGAGGTCTTGTGTGTTGCCCAGGCTGGTCTTCAACTCCTGGGTTCAAGCATTCCTCCTGCTTTGGCCTCCCACGCTGCTGGGGTGACAGGTGTGAACCGCTGCACCTGGCCCCTGTTTATTGTTGATGATTTGTCTGGAAAGGGAGGGTAATTGGTTGCATCTGGTGGGAGGCATTTTCTAGTAGTGGTGAGAACTCACACAGAGAATCCCTGAACAGACCATAATTTGTAGCAGCTAAGTAGTTTGACTTTCTCTTAAACCGATTGTTAACCAATATGTTACACACACACACACACACACACACACACACACACACACACACACACACACACACACACCCTATTGCTTGTTCCTAGTGCCCCCTTGCCAGGTCCTAGTGATGACTGCTTTCTTTTAATGATTGCATACAAAATAAGAATAAATGGATTCCTGAATCCAGGCATTGGGTTATGATTTAGTTCATGCTTCTCTCAATGCTGGGATCCCAGGGCCTTAGTAATAGTAAAATGGGCTGTCTACTTGTTTTTTAAATAAGTGGATACATTCAAAATAATCTTTCAAAGACTTCTCATTTATCAGACGAGATTTGGCACATGCAGGGTGGCATGGCCTTAGAGGAAAGACTTCACATTTATCAAAGTGCAGTCTGATCATAACACTCACGTTGCAAACAGTGCCACCAGAGCCTAGCTGCCACCCAGGGGAGGGTTTCCTTCGAGGATCTTGATGTGGCAGCGTTTGACTGTTGCGAGCTGCACGTCCGGCAGTGTTTCTGGTTTGGGCGGCTCCTAGGAGTCTCCCAGGCACAAAGTGGCTGCCCAGCAGATGCAGGGACCTGGGGGGCAGGGAGAGTGTCGTTTCACTCCTCGGGGAGGAGAGCTTCTAATGACCCTGATCGCACAGTGTGAGACACACGTCCGGATGCTCTGAAGGTGAGCCGGCCACTGCTGGGCCATCTGGCCTCCTGGTGCTGCTCCCGTCGCCAGGGCAGCCCTCTTGGAAGTGCATACTCAGCGCAGGCGGAGAGGCTGCTGGGGAAGCCCAGAAAAAGAGATGAGAGGGCTCCTTCTGCTTCCTGGCTTGGAGGAGAGGGAGGAGTGCACGTACTGGCCTCTCTGCCTTTACTCCTCCCTCCCCAGGGTAGGAAGTGGGAGCAGGGTGAAGTTTTGCTCTTGTACAGGGAGTTCCCATGATGACCTTGGCGCCAGACCCTGGTTTACCTCTTGGGAAGCTCACAACAGTCCCTTATGCTGTAACTGTGAGTTGCCTTGATACGGGTGGGCCTAGGTATCCTGAAGTTGGTGAGACTCTCAACTTCAGCCAGGTACTCAGGCTCTTGACACCATTTGGAGAAAGAAATTAAGAATGAGTCAGAATAAGACAAAAGCAAAAGTAAGAGTTTTCTTTATTTTAAAGATGTGGAGTACAGTTCAGGGTTAGGTATACAAATGTTCGTTATGCAGGTACCCTTGTTGATGAGGTGTGCCCCTCCCTCGCCTGGCAGTTTCCCTCAACTGTCAATCCCACCCCCACTCCCCTGGCAGTTTCCCACTACTGCCAATCCCTTTCTTAGAGTATTGTGATTATTGTTCAAGGTCCGCTTATGAGTGAGACCATGTGGTACTTAGTTCTTTGTTTCTGTGATAGGTCACTGAGTATGATAGACTCTAGGTCCATCCAAGTTGCTGTGAAGTTCATGTGTTTGTCCTTCTTTATGACTGCATAATATTCTATTACGTATATGCATCACATTTTTTAATCCAGTTCAGCTTTGATGTACAGCATGGTCGGTTTCATGTTTTTGCTATTGTGAATAGAGCTGCGACAAACATGCATGTGCAGATATCTTTTTGGTAGAATGACTTGAGTTTTTCCAGGTATATTCCTAATAGAGGAATTGCTGGATCATATGGAAGGTCAATTTCTAGTTCTTTCAGAAATTGCCACACTGTCTTCCAAAGAGGTTGTACTAGTTTGCATTCCCACCAGCAGTGTAGAAGTGTTCCTTTTTCTCCGCATCCTCGCCAGCATCTGTTGTTTGTTTTATTAATAATGGCCATTCTTACTGGCGTTAGGTGATATCTCAGTGTGGTTTTGATTTGCATTTCTCTGATGATGAGTGAGACTGAGCACTTTTCCATGTGTCTGTTGGCTGCTCTTATATCTTTTTTTGAGATGTGTCTATTCATGTATTTTGCCCACTTTTTTTTTTTTTTGAGTTGGAATCTCACTCTGTCGCCCAGACTGGAGTGCAGTGGCCGCTCCCGGCCACCGCAGCCTCGACCTGCTGGGCTCCGGCGATCCTTCCACCTCAGCCTTCCAAGTAGCTGGAACTACAGGCACGCTACCACGCCCAGCTGATTTTTGATTTATTGTAGAGATGAGGTCTCGCCTGCCCAGGTGGGTCTCCACCCGCAGCTCAGACAATCCACTCACCTCAGCCTCCCAAAAGTGCAGGATTACAGGCTTAGCCACTGAGCCTGGCTTTGCCCACTTTTTAATGGGGCTGTTTGTTTCTCTCATTTTGGCACATCGAGTTCCTTATAGATCCTAGATATTAGGCCTTTGTCAGATATACAATTGGCAAATATTTTTTCCCATTCTGTGGGCTGTCTCCCTGCTCTCTTGATGGTTTCTTTTGCATTGCAGAAGCTTGTCAATTTGATGCGGTCCTACTTGTCTATCTTATTTCTTACGGTATGGGCACTTAGGGTTCTGATCAGGAATTGGTTGCCAGTTCCAATTTTCATAAGGATGTCTCCTGCATTTTCTAAGATTCTTATAGTTAGACGTCTTACGTTTAGGTTTTTGATCCATTTAGAGTTAATTTTTGTGTATGGTGATAGGTAGGGGTCCCGTTTCAATCTTCTGCAGGTGATCAGACAGTTTTTCCAGCACCATTTACTGAATAGGTTCTCTTCTTCCCAGTGGTTGTTGTTGGAGGCTTTGTCAAAGATGAGTTGGTTGAGAAATTGAAGCTTTGCTTCCAGAATCTCTATCCTGTTCCATTGGTCTATATGCCTGTTCCTGTACCAATACTAGGCTGTTTTGATTAATACTAGGCTGTTTTGATTAATACTAGGCTTACTGTAAGGTTGGAAGTCTGGAAGTGTGATTCCTGCTTTGTTTCTTTTGCTAAGGATTGTTTTGGCAATTCTTGGTTGTTTATGTCAACAATTTCTGTATTGTCATTTTCAGGTCTGAGAATGATGTTGGTAATTTAATAGGTATTGCACTGAATCTGTTGTTTGCCTTTGGTAGTTTTTGTTTTTGTTGTTTTTGAGTTGGAGTCTCACTCTGTCACCCAGACTGGAGTGTAGTGGCCACTTCTGGCCACTGCAGCCTCGACCTGCTGGGCTCTGGTGATCCTTCCACCTCAGCCTTCCAGTTTTTGTTTTTTTGAGTTGGGCATCTCACTTTGTCGCCCAGGCTGGAGTGCAGTGGCATAATCAGGCTCACCACAGCCTCAACCTCATGGGCTCAGGTTATCCTTTTGCCTCAGCCTCCTGAGTAGCCGGGACTAGAGTCATGCACTACTATGCCCAGCTATTTTCTTTGATTTTTTTTTTGTAGAGACAGTGTCTCATTATGTTGCCTGGGCTGATCCTGAACTCCTGGGCTCAAGCAGTTCTCCTGCCTCTGCCTCCCAAAGTGCTGGGATTATAGGTGTGAACCACCATGCCTGGCTGCAAGAGTTTTATTATAAAGCAAAAGTACTCACTCAAGAGAAAAGGAATGCCCAGGCATGCTGGCGAGAGTGAGTTAGGCCCAGTGGAGTTTGGGTTTTTCTTCTCATAGCTATATCTAACTAACAGTGGAATATTCATATTATGGAGCAGAATATTCATGGGTTTTCCAGGAAAAGAGGGGAGATTTCCCAGAATTGAGTACCCTCTCCTTTTCTACCCATATCTGGGTATAATGAGCCTGAAGGTCACTTGCTGTTCACATATATTGCCATGTTGTATTAAACTAGTTTACAGGTTTAATCTCTAGGCCAGGCAGACAATAAATCTTGTAACCAGGTTTCTGGAGCCTCTGATAAACGGGTCCTATTCTTGGCAGTCATGTGATTTCTTTCTTTCTTTTAATCTTTCTTTCCTTCCCTCTTCCTTCCTTCTTTCTCTCTCCCTCCCTCCTTCGCTCTCTCCCTTTATTTCTTTCTTTTTTTGAGCTGGGGTCTCACCCTGTCAGCTGGATTGCAGTGGCATGCTCATGGCCACCACAGCCTAGACCTGCCGGGCTCCTTCCACTTCAGCCTTTCAAGTAGCTGGAACTACAGGTGTGCACCACCACGCTCAGCTAATTTTTCAATTTATTGTAGAGATGAGGTCTCACCAAGTTGCTCAGGCCGATCTTGAACCCCTGGGCTCAGGCAATCCTCTTGCCTCGGCCTCCTAAAGTGCTGGGATTTCAGGCATGAGGCACCGCTGTGCCTGGCCCAGTCATGTGATTTCTTCATGGCTGCCTAGTATTTTTCCATTCTCTTGTGACCACCCAGCACTGTTCGTATCTATGCCTGCCCATAGGTGGAGGACAGAAACCCTTTCTGAGAGAGGTGGTATCTGTTCTACAAGAGTTCAGGTTTTGAAAACGGCACACATAAGTTGTCCTCCTGACTCTGCCATGAACTGGGAAATACTTCTGAGGTTTGGTTTCTGCATCTGTAGAGAGGGGCGTCGATGTGCCTTACTGAGGGTGTGGTAAGAATTCACTGAGTGCTGAGACCATTGCAAGAGCTTCCTGAAGCTGCATCCTTCTCACAACATTACAGATGACAAGATCAAGGCTCAGGCATGTCTAACTACCCACTGTTTATTCCGGTGCAGAGCCCAGGTCCTCTTGTGTTTGCACCCAATTCTTCCCTCTCCCAGGTTGACCTTGGTTGCATGGCACTGCTCTCCATCTGCCTTTCTAATGTACTGCAGTTAGTGGCATTCTCAAATTCATTCGTTCACTATTCGTTCATTCACAAAGAATGATTTCTTGAGCACTTACTCTGAGCCAGGCACATTCTAGATGCTGGGGACATTGTGGCAAACAAACCAGATTAGAAACGTCTGCCCTCAAGGAGTTTGCATTCTGATGGGAGTGGCGGCTCATGCCTGTAATCCCACCACTTTAGGATGTCAAGGCGGGAAGCTCATTTGAGGCCAAGAGTTTGAAACCAGGCTGGACAAAAAAAGTGAGACCTTGTCTCTACAGAAAAATTAAAAAAAAAATTCAAAAGGAGGCCAAAACTTTATCTCTATGATGACCACTTGTATACTTAATCCTGAATTGTATCCAACATCTTTATAATAATAAATATATATATATATATATATATATATATATATACACACACACATATATTTAAAAAATTCAAACTCAATCTTTATATCTTAAACATAAGAAAAAAATTTCCTCCACTTTGAGAAATGCCCCTTCACCCTCCAATATGGTTTTGGGTTGCCAATTCACTAAATACCTATCCTCTGGTCACATGACTCAGGCTCAGCCAATCACAGTCTCCTATTTCCCAGGCCACACCGATTGGCTTAGGAATGACACACAACTCTAGTCAAACCAAGTATAGTCTTCCAAAAAAAAAAATTAAACTAAAAACCACAGACCATTCTCCCCTCATGGGCCATGCATGCCTCATTGTCTTCTTGCTTGGCCGTGGGTGGTCCCAGAGTCAGCACAGTGGGGCAAGGGTCTCTTAAGCCATGTGCTTCCTCCTTTGCAGCCCTGGTAACCATGGTGCAGAAGGGGCAACTCCAGTTGTTCATCTTTGCCCGGGGGAGAGAGAGACTCGTGGCCATGTTCACACCAAGTTTCATTCCTCCCTGTTCTCGCCACGTCTCTTCTCAGCTCTCCCAGTTTTGGTTTATGTTGTTTGCCTTTTGATTTCTGCACGTCAAGCGTGTTCTAGCCTCTAATCCCTCTTCCCACATTCAAACACACGCACAAGTATCTGCTGCTGACAACTCCAAAGGCTAGAAGTGTTTACTCCGACAGAGGCATTGTGGAGACTCTCCAGGAGAGGAACTCCTTCTGTTTCATGCAGTCCCTTGGCTCTGACCTTCTAGGATGCTTATAGGGGACAGTAGCTTCCATAGCCAGGCGCTCAGGGATGGGATGGGGAGGGTGCACACTCAGCGTTGGCAGGGTAGAAACTGATACAGCTTTTGAAGAGCAGCTTGGCAATCTAACCCGAACTCCTTAAAAATGTACACATTTACCCCAGCAATTCTTACACTTGAGAACACTGCCAGATGTTATCAAAACATGTTATTTAACTTTTTTTTTTTCCTTAGACATGAGGTCTCACTATGTTGCCCAGGCTGTTCTCCAGCTCCTGGCCTCAAGCGATCCTCCTGCTTCAGCCTCCCAAAGTGCTGGGATTACAGGCATGAGCCAGCCCTTAACAATATCTTAAAGGAAGCACATTATTAACAATAAGTAAAAACTAGAAATAAAGGCAATGTCCGGCAGTAAGGGATTAATTAAATAACATATGGTCCCCATGCAATGGAATACCGTGCAGTATGAAAAAAGTCAGGCTATTGAAAATTAAATAACTTGGGAAAATACTCACAACATAGGCATCAAGTGGAAAAAAGTAGATTATAAGAAACATGCATAGTATAAGCCCCATTTAAAAGAAACATATTTGAATATGCACATAGATTAAAACTTAAAAAGATATCAAGATATTAAGTGTTATTGCACATTCAATAAAAATCACAGGGATTTCATTTGCTTCCTTCTGCTTTTTGCTTCTTTGATGGAAGTGTATGAACTGAAACCACTCAACCTGGATTTAAATCCCAGGCTGTACTAGCTATGTGACTTTGCATAAATTACTTAACTTCTCCGTGTCTCACTTGCACCCTTAAATGTAAGATAGATGTAAATGTAAAATGGCAGTGATGATGATAAGGATAGTACCTGCCTTCTGTGGTTGTTATAAAGAGTGAGTGAGTACATACATGTAAAGTACTTAGAGTAGTGTACATAAGTACATACTTGATACATTTTACTTATTATTTTCAAAATTTGTGCAGGTAAATGTTTAATGGTTTTAGCCTTAAGAAAAAATATGCGATAATTTGTTTTACACAAAGAAAAGGGATCAGATGCTTGCAAGAAGACCAGAATAGTAAAAGAGAAAAGTAGGCTGGGCACCGTGGCTCACACCTATAATCCCAGCACTCTGGGAGGCCGAGGCAGGAGAATTGCTTGAGGCCAGGAGTTCGAGATCAGTCCAGGCAACACATCGACACCCTGTCTCTACAAAAAAAAAAATTAACCAGGTATTACATGCCTATAGTCCCAGCTACTCAGTAGGCTGAGACAGCTTGAACCCAGGAGTTTAAGGCTGCGGTGAGCCATGATTGTGCCACTGCACTCCAGCCTGGGTGACAGAGTGAGACCTCGACTTAAAATAAATAAATAAAAGTAAATGAGTAAATGCCATTCTGAAAACCACCCACCATCTGCCCCCAAAGTTAATCCTCAGGACAGAAAGTGGGGAACTATTTTTGTAATTTACAGACCAAATTCACTTTGGTCCAAATTTCCTAGAAAGTTAAGGGGAAAATAACTTCTAATTAAATCATCTAGGTCGAAGGTCATTGGTCTTGTAGGTGGTTCCTTGCCTTCTGGCTGGTCTTCTGGAGTGGGGAGGGTGGGAGAGGGTCTGGGTGCAGGGTGGGAGAGGATGATTGGAGGTGCGCCAGAGTGTCACCATGAAGGTGGTCCCCTGTCCCTGCACATTTCCAGTTTTGATGCATCTGCTAGAGTGTTGAGACCACTGCTCCTTTTCTAGATGTTCATTCAGTACCTGCTATGGGCAAGTGCTAAGGGGCATGGTCTTTTAATTATATAGTAACAATTGCTTCAATTGTCCAATAATGATAGCCATGAATGATCAACCACCTCCTACATGCAGGTGCTTTGTGCTAAAAACACTTGCCATGAATGATCTCACTTAGTGTTTACAGTCACCTGTAGGGTCAGCGCTGGCGGCATCCTAAGTCTCATGTCGTGGATGAGGAACTCGAGCACAGAGAGTTGACCTGCTTGGCCACAGGGTCAGAAAGCTTACACGGTGTGGGTGGGTTTTGAATCCCAGGCCACCTGGTCTAGGTCATAATGTTTAACACTATCCTGTTCTGCCTCCTCTGGCTTCCTTGGGTTCTCGAACTCAGAAGAGTCCAGTGTCTTCAAGAGCACTCCAAGCTGGGCTCAGTGGCTCAGCCTGCAATCCCGCGCCTTTGGAGGCTGAGGTGAGTGGATTGCCTGAGTCCGCGGGTTCGAGACCCGCCTCGACAACTTGGCAAGACCTCATCTCTACAATAAATAAAAAAATCAGCCGGGCGTGGTAGCACACACCTGTAGTTCCAGCTACTTGGAAGGCTGAGGCGGAAGGATCGCCGGAGCCCAGCAGGTCGAGGCTGCGATGGCCGGGAGCGGCCACTGCACTCTGGGCGACAGAGTGAGACTCCAACTCGAAAAAAAAAAAAGAGCACTCGAAACATTTTTTTTCTCCTGCTTCTGAGACCTCCTACCTGTTTACCATTGCTTACATCCCAGGAGAAGAAGTCCATTTAACGACCTCATTCTGCCATATGGATTTGGGAAGCTTTTTTTTTTTTTTTTTTTTTAAGAATATACACTTTTAAAACTTATTTTTATTTTTAATTAGCAGATAAAGATTTTATATATTTATTGTGTACAACATGTTTTGAAATATGTGTGCCGCCGGGCTCAGTGGCTCAGCCTGTAATCCCAGCATTTTGGGAGGCTGAGGTGAGTGGATTACCTGAGCCCGAGGGTTCGAGACCCGCCTGGGCAATTTGGCGAGACCTCATCTCCACAATAATTCAAAAAATGAGCCGAGCGTGGTAGCGTGCGCCTGTAGTTCCAGCTACTTGGAAGGCTGAGGCGGAAGGATCGCTGGAGCCCAGCAGGTCGAGGCTGTGGTGGCCGGGAGCGGCCACTGCACTCCAGTCTGGGCGACAGAGTGAGACTCCAACTCAAAAAAGAAATATGTGTGCCTTGTAGAATGGCTCAATCAGACTAATGAACGTACCTTTTTTGAATAGCTTGAAGGCAATTCCTTTGACATGTTAGTGAATTTCCTTAGTTATTTGCCTACCTCTACAGACTCCAGAGACCCTGATGATCTCACATAGCCATTTCTGAGGAAGCACTTTTTTTTTCTTGTGCTGGTGGTTCTTGGGTGGCGGCGGCGGTGGTGGTGGTGGTAGGAAGCACATTTTTTAAAGATTTTAAAAAAATTATGGCAAAATACACATAACATAAAATTTGCCATCTTATTCATTTGTAAGCGTATGGTTCAGGAGTATTAGGTTATTCACACTGTTGTACAACCAATCTCCAGAACTCTACTCATCCTGAAAAACCATAACTCTGTGCCTGTTTACCACCAGCCGCTCATTCCCCATTTCCTCCAGCCTCTAGCAATCACCCGTCTGCTTTGTGTCTCTGTGCATCTGACCACCCTAGGTATCTCACACTTGTGGAATCCTATAGTATTTGTCTTTTTGCGATGGGCTTTAACTTAGCATAATGTCCTCAAAATTCATCCATGTTGTAGCGTATGTCAGACTTTCCTTCCTTTTAGGGCTGAATATTTCATTGCATGTATATGCCACATTGTGTTTATCCATTCCTCTGTTGATGGACACTGGGTTGCCTTCATCTTTTGTTTGTTGTGAATAACAATGCTGTGAATGTGAGTGTCTTAATCTGTGACAGCTGCTATAACAGAATACCTTAGACCTAAGTGGCTTATAAACAGACATTTATTTCTTACAGCCTGGGAAGTCCAACATCAAGACACTAGCAGATTCATTGTGTGTCGAGAGCCCACTTAATAGATGGCTGTCTAGATAAGGGCACTAATCCCATTCCTGAGGACTCTGTTCCCATGACCTAATTGCTTCCCAAAGGCCCCACCTCCAAATACCATCACATTTGGGGGAAGTACAAACACGTGGGCTATAGTATTGGGTGCACAGATACCTCTTTTAACTCTTCGGGGTATATTCCAAGAAGTGGTATTGCTGGATCACATGGTAACTCCAGGTTTAAATTTTCAAGGAACCACCATACCATGCCCCATAGTGACCTCTCATGTGTTTTGCCAGCAGTGCACGAGGATTCCGGCATTGCAGTAGAGGTGCCTTTCGGGCCTTTGCCGCACTAATTCCCCTCTCCTTTATTTTGGAGCACAGGTCAGTCCATCGTGGGCTGTAAGGCCATCCTCATCGATGACCAGGTCTTTGTGGTGGTGGCCCAGCTCTTCGGTGGCTCTCACATTTACAAATACGACGAGAGCTGGACCAAGTTCGTCAAATTCCAAGACATAGAAGTGTCTCGCATCTCCAAGCCCAATGACATCGAGCTGTTTCAGATCGAGGACGAGACGTTCTTCGTCATCGCGGACAGCTCTAAAGCCGGGCTGTCGACAGTGTACAAGTGGAATAGCAAAGGATTCTACTCTTACCAGTCTCTGCACGAGTGGTTCAGGGATACAGACGCCGAATTTGTGGATATCGATGGGAAGTCGCATCTCATCCTGTCCAGCCGCTCCCAAGTCCCCATCATCCTCCAGTGGAATAAAAGCTCTAAGAAGTTCGTCCCCCACGGCGACATCCCCAACATGGAGGATGTGCTGGCTGTGAAGAGTTTCCGCATGCAGAACACCCTCTACCTCTCCCTCACCCGCTTCATCGGGGACTCCAGGGTCATGAGGTGGAACAACAAGCAGTTCGTGGAGATCCAGGCTCTTCCGTCCCGGGGCGCCATGACCCTGCAGCCCTTTTCTTTCAAGGATAATCACTACCTGGCCCTGGGAAGTGATTACACCTTCTCCCAGATATACCAGTGGGATAAAGAGAAGCAGCTGTTCAAAAAGTTTAAGGAGATCTACGTGCAGGCGCCTCGTTCGTTCACCGCCGTCTCCACCGACAGGAGAGATTTCTTTTTCGCATCCAGTTTCAAAGGGAAAACAAAGATTTTTGAACATATCATTGTTGACTTAAGTTTGTGAATTTTAAAGACATGTAGCATTAGCTCTCACGAGAGAGGACCCAGAAGAAAAATATACAGATACATAAAAGCCAGGCACAGAGCTCTGAAATTTACAATGCATTGGGGAAATAGTTAGAAGTTTTCAAACTTTAGAACTCACATTTTAATCAGGGATTGCATTTATTGGCTAACTGCATGACGTGCCCATTCTGCCATTTAAGGAGACATCTTACAGCCTGTACCTTCTGAGAAAAGAGTATGGCATTTACCCTTTACCGTCTAGAAAAGTAATATGCTTTTTTTTTTCCTTTTTAATGAGGAGGGAGAAAATTGGATAAGATGGGACCACTCTTATAATGAAATAAAACCAACTGTGGGCCCTTCTTACTCCATTTTAGTGATCTTTTTGGTAAGAGCGCTAAAAGCCCAAGTCAGCTGAAAAGATTCACTGATGATTAGTTTAAAAATCTTCTAACACTCAGCAGTGCTATTTTGATCCCTCTCGGTTTCCTGAGAGTAATGCCCAGCCCTCCCGAATCCTCCTTCCTGGCAGACCTTGTCTGTTTCATAGGCTCATGAGGGTTGCTTGGCATGGGCATGTTAGTTAACAGTGTAGTGTTTGACATTGCTTCCTCTGCCACAAAGAAAATGTTCTGGTGACACATGTGTAGGCCCTGCACAGGCTATAGGCTAGGAGTGAGACAAAGGAGCTTTTCCCTGTTTCTTGCAGTTCAAAGCTGACCCTCGTGGTGGCCAGAGCAATAATGCTTGTTTGATGCTCTTCATGCTTCAGCGAACCCATCCTTTGAGCTTGTGGGTAGCCTGCAGACAGGCCAAAGACTGAATGGTGCTTTTCATTTCGCCTTTTAGTGGGATGAAACAGGTATTTCCATCTGATGAGTGTTTGGTAGCATTTTTGAAGTGAGATTTTATGGAGTCAGAGGGGACTTTACACAGATCTGGATGCTCTTTGAAACCTAGAGGTGGCCCTTTGATTTGTGTATGTCCTTGCCCTCTGGACAACTTTATATTTCAAGTAATTGAATGCCAATTTACCTACCTGCCCACCTGCCTTCCTCTCTACTCATGTAGCAGTCCTGGTTTGCTGAGTTGCTGATATTGCTACTGCTAGTGTGGAAGCCGTCCTGAAGATGCTGTCCACACCAGGGATACTCCTGGCAGTAACACTCCCCCAGCACTTTAGCAAAGGAACCCCCTGGGGCCCACAGGGGTCATCCTCTACAGGCTGGGGGTCTTGGCTGGTCAGTAGGGACTGGTTGGTTTGATGCTGAGTCCCATATACTGGGTGGCCTAATTCAAAATGGGCCTTTCCAGGGCAGACAACAGGGAAGCTAGTGGGGTCTGGCTGCGTGGAATGTTTCTAGTGGATGTTCTGCCTGGTTTGCTGGTTCTCTGGAGAATTTGAGGGGTGTGCTTTTAGGGGGAGTTGTGAAGGCGTAGCCCGATAACGCCTAGCCACGAAAGCAGTACAGTCATATTGCACTGTATTAAGTTGTTTTGATGATGATTTGCCATGTCATGAGTAGGTAGCTGTTTTGCCACAAATGTGAATGTGTTTAAGCAATGCAGACTGAAGCAATAAACAGCACTCAGAGAATGATGCATCGATGTTACATCAGCACTCTTGGGTACATTCTGGGACTGCAGGCTGAGACTCCCAGCCTAGGAAACGAGGGATTTTAATGAACGAACTCACCCACATGCAGTAGTGTGGTTGTTGGAAACTTTTACTAAATACCAAGTTCACAGGAGAGAAGTGGTTTGTTTTCATTTTTAAAGTACAAATTGCTCTTTCTTCTGCCTCCTTGGATGGTGTGAATGTGCTGCAATTGCCCAGATCCCCACATTGGAGGCTGAAAGGGAGCAGTTTTGCCATTCTTCCAGCTGTAAAGGTGGGCAGGCTGTTCTTTCTGGTGCATGGAACCCCTCAGACAACCCAGGCAGTAAAACGGGCAATTGGCAAACAGAGTAGGAGATATTTAGACAGTCCCAGCACCTGTGCCAGTTTGAAGTGACGTTACCAGTTCCTGCCACCTGTAGGGAAGGTAACCAGGGCGTCCTTTCCCAGTGCTGCCACTGCAGCATGGCACCAAGGTCCCCGCTGTACCTGCAGGGATGAATTAGGGACTGGCCACCCGCACTCACCACTCTGGTCACCATTGCCTAGGTTCTGAAGAACCAGGAAGCACAGGGTGCCAAGACTTGGAATGGGGGGATGTCGAGTCCAGATGGGACACTAGGGAGTGAAAGAAAAATCTAAACAGATGATAAATGGGGTGTGAGAGAGAGGTGATCCCTCAGCTGCAATCAGGTTTTCCTTTCTTTGATTTTTCCTTTATTTTCTTCAAGACTAGAGCCTGCAATCTACAGAATGCTGTGCTGTGGGAGGAGACATTTGTTCTGGCTAACTTAACTAAAGGAGCATCGATGTTCTTGGCACGAGGTGGTGGAAGCTTTGCTTCATTAATCTTACTGCTCCATCCCAAGAATCCCTGAAGTTTTAAACAATTTCTGTAAGGAGCTTTCTTCCAGTAAAAACGTCAAACAAAAAACGAAACAATAACCAAAACCCAAGTCAGAGAAACTGGCGGACTGTCGTCGCCTGTGGAAATCAGCTCTGGAGGGTGAGGGGCTCTTGTTCCTCCCTTTTCTCTCATCACCCATTGGGTGGTTACCTGCTTGGCTTGTTTCTTCTCTGTCATCTCTGTAGCTGGGCTCCTGGACTGATCCCTCCCTTGGTGCAGCTGTGTGGCTTTAAGGCCCTCTCTGAAAGGGATGGTATTGTCCCCTGATTCCACAGCATCATGAATAGGTCTGTTATCAAGACTCTAAAAACAGACCTTAGGTATGAAGAGCACTGTGCTCTCGGGCAGTGGACAATCAGACCACCTTGCATTTCAGCAAAGCTTTGCATTTTTTGAATGTACATCAGTGCTCATTTCATTTGTTCGTAAGTAGTTCTGCAGTTGATTGGAGGGCAGATAGTATTCTTTTTTTAATAGAGGAGGAAATGGACGCAATATCTAAATAGGCTGTCTGCCCACAGTTATCCAGGAGGGAGTGGGAAATCTAGACATTTCCCTCTGATCAGCAGGCATCGTATTTTCTTTCTATGGCACTCTGCTATACCCTCCCGAGGAAAGACTTTCTTTTTTTTTTAACCATGATTTTGACTATAACAGCACTTTAAGATAAAATAAAAAGTGTAACCAAATACCCATAACCAGAAGGAAACTCATGCTGAATAGACAGCCTCCAACCCACTGGTCCATTCAACAATGGACAGACATCATGGAACTGCTGTTGCAGGCAGGGCCCCGCTCTTGAAAGTCTTCCCGAAAGCTCAGATAGCTTTCTGCTGTTCTAAAGAGGATTTCTAGCTGCTGTGGCTGTTTCACCCCCCACGTAGCCAGGAGAGGGCTGCTAAGGTTGAGATACATCTGGTTCTTGTCCCAGTGTCCCTTTGATAAACACGAAGAGTTCTGTGAAGGCAAAAATTAAAGCCTGGATGCACGAGTAGTGATGAATTGCTCCTGGCCATCCACAGCCTTCTGGGAGCATGCTGGAAATGGCAGTGTTGCATTTTTCTTCCCCATGGAACGAGAGGCTGTGTATTTTTAGGAAAGAAGTCAGCATGGAAGACAGGAGGTTTGGTGGCCGGAGCATTCACGATGGAAATGTCTCCAGGCTGGCATCATGAAGGAGAGATGGGGGGACCTGCGGAGGGGAGTCTGTTTGCATGCCGCCTAAAGAAAATCTCTTTAGCTGGCTTCCGATTCTTCCGCAGAGGTCTCTCCCCTCGCTCACAGCTGCAGAAGAAAGTTCTTTAATTAGGCAACTGCTAAAGATTCTTCTGTTCAAGAGTATCCTAGAGTGGAATGCTGTAATCTAGTTGTTGATCCAGTAAGAAAGTGGTCCTGTCTTGGGGGTCAATGAAAAGAGAAGGGACAGAAAAGTGGAGCAGATGGCTCTGGAAGAAACTCTTTAGAAAGAGTAGAACTAAAGTGGAGGAGAAGAAAAAGTGATAATGATGTCCTTTGCCTCTACAAGGCAAGCAGAGGATACGATGACTGGGCAATTAAACAGCATCCCAATTTCTAAAGAAGACAGCCAGTGGTAGGGCTAACTCAAGTAAGAAGGGTATTGTAAAGCTACTGAGATCTGAGCCGAGACACTCTTATCCTTACTGTATTTCATTGCTTGTATCAACGTCTACTTTTTTCCTAGTAGGAAGCTATGCATTCTCTCTTGATCCTTTTGACTATCAGGAATGTATAAGAATTGTGATAAAATAGGCCAGTATGCCATTTGGTACCATTTTTATGTATTTTAAATGCATAACTTAGGTAAAATAAGAATAGTGTATATATATATATATATGGAAGTAAGTTTTGCAGTATACAGACTACAATGGATGCATTTTAGGTTGTATGAATATTTAGCTCCTTTGGTAAATAGATTTAACCAACAATATGCCTCAATATATTCTGTAAGTCTATGAATAAAAAGTGGTTCATGCCTAATATGGCTTTGATCTCTGGTTTGCTTGAATGTGGATATGTCCGCTTGAGTCATAGACTTGAAGGGACACCCATGATGGGCTGCTGAGGGACAGCAGTGTCTTTGTGGCTCACTCCCTGTTTGAATGGAACGTGGGCACCACAAGGTCTTTTGATTCTTTTACTTGGAAACTAAAACAATCACTAAAAAAGTGGCCAGGCATATGATTCATGTTTGTAATCCCCACTTTTTGAGAGGCCAGGACAGGAGGGTTGAGACCAGACTGGGCAACATAGCAAGACTCTGTTTCTACAAAAAAAAAAAAAAGGAAAAATAAAACATTTAACCAGGCATGGTGGTACATGCCTATAGTCCCAGATGCTTAGGAGGTTCATGTGGGAAGATTGCTTGAAGCCAGAAGGTTGAGGCTATAGTGAGCTATGATCTCACCACTGCACTCTAGACTGAGTGACAGAGTGAGACCCTGTCTCTAAGAAAAAATAAAATAAAATCACTGAAGAACTTTACAGTGATATCTTTACCTGATCTGTGGAATTATAATCCTGACCAATTGGCAAAGAACTCTAGGAATCTTTGGAAATCTTCTGATTCTACCTGGTAAGAAGAAGGTGAGATTCAAGACTTCATTGGTTGGGTTGAACCATGAACTCCTTGAGTGTCAGACTTTTGACTTGTTCTCTGTGAGTCTGGAATCTAGCCTGTCACATAGTAGGTGTGCAGCAATTGGTTGCCACATGTATCTTAATTTAAAGCCTATTTGGTTTAGTTGGACACATGAAGGATCAGAAACCCAAATCACATAAAACTGTACTTAGAATGTGTCAAGTACTTTGGCATATTATGGGGCACGTTAAAATGTTCAAGAGCAGAGTTCTGGCCCTTGTGAGATCTAATTAAGAGGGAAAGTCATACATGCACAAAGCTAGTCAAGAAGGCAAGGTCTTCTACAAGATACAATTCTATATCCCACAACTGTGTGTGACTGTGCAATGAGTGAAACAGAGATGATAACCAAATATCCCCTCACCTTTGCCCTATTCTAATGATTTGGAACAGGTCACAGGTTCTGTCTCAAGGGAGGGGATTATACAATAGTATAACTCCTTGGGTGGTGCAAGGTACCAACAGGTGCCAACCAGACAGAATGAACAGATACTGATCATGGAATCAGAATGGATCAGGTCAGCATAGATACTGACCACACGTACCCATTCACCTGGACCCAATGCATTTGAGTGGAAAAAGAACTGTGAACTCAGATAATAAACTCATAAGAGGAAAAGTTACCTCAGGCCAAGGGAAGTAAGTACCCTTTTGACTAGCAAGGAAAGGAAAAAGGCCTTGTTTCTTTTCATTATTGCTTTATCATTCAATCATTGCTTTGTGTGTGTGGAGAATTGCAGAAAAGAACAAATTTTTTTCAGAACTGCAAGCTGGAAACTCATTAAGGCAGAGACGAATCCTAATATCCCAATGCATTTCATCTTGGGACTAAAGTGCTCTGTGTACATTGCCTGGCCCTGACCATGTACCCATTAGCAAGGCAAGTACTCTTATTTTCTGTTTTTCAGAGAGCAAAGTGAGGACTAACAGTCTGAGAAGAACTGGAGGCATAAGTAATGTCACCTTCATTGATCATCTGTCTTTGCAATTGGCTTCTGTACCGACATCCCAGACAGGACAGCCCTTTACTAACCAGGGTCTAATTGGCACAAATGATTTTTTTTTCCTGACAAATTGGTAGCAGAGCTGAGACTGAAGGCTTTGGACAGAGCCTACATCCTGGCCTCTGCACCAGGCAGCCTCTTGCTGAATGTAAGCTTCTACTGCTCCTTTCTTCAGCCAGACAGTAAACCAAGGTGACACAGGAGAAGCCGACTGTCGTGGAAATGCCACTCCAGAACACCCAGCCCTTGCTGGAAGCTGTATGTGGGCCCCAGAGAACACACTCCCACACACACCCCCAGCTGTCTACTCCAGAAGCCCATGGAAAACAGAAAGAAAGTGCAGCTAAATTCTCTTCAACTTCCAAGGAACAATTGCTAGGGCAGAGAGAAACAAGTCTAGTTTTCTGAGCCCTACCTCATACCATTTGTCATGCTCAGGAATAACACAGAGCTCTGATCAGCACCTCCAGTTGCAGGGCTGGGAGACCCCAGGTTGTGTCCCCAACCCATCTGTCCCCACATCTACCTGTTTACTTTCGAGGTTGGTAGGCAGCAGAGCCTGTGAAAGTAGAGTTGGGACCTCAGGAGAAAGTAGCTCTCTTGTTGCTTGTCCCAGGCTCAATCCTCTGCCCACCCTAGTAGGACTCACCCCTGGTCTGCTTTTGTTTCCTCTAACCTCCCTAAGACTTCTGGACATATGGCCACTGCAAACTATTTTTATTTCAGGTTTGCATTATTTTCTAGTCTGATATAGTTTAGATGTTTGATCCTTCTGAGTCTCATGTTGAAACGTGACTCCCAATGTTGGAGGTGGGGCCTGGTGGGAGGTGTTTGGGTCATGAACACGTATGCCTCATGAATGGCTTGGTGTCATTTTCATGGTAATGAGTGAGTTCATGTGAGAGCTGGTTGCTTGAAAGAGCCTAGCACCTCCTTCTCTTGTTTCTTCTCTCTCTATGAGACTTGCTGGCTTCCCTTCTACCATCATTGTAGGCTTCCTGAGATTTTACCATAAGTAGGTGCCAGCACTGGTCTTCTTATACAGACTGTAGAAGCATGAACCAAAACAAACAAACAAACAAACCCAAAACACCTCTTTTCTTTATAAATTACCCAGCCTCAGCGTTTTTTGTTGTTTTTTAATTGAAGTCTCACTTTGTCACCCAGGCTGGAATGCAGTGGCAAGACCACAGCTCATTGCAACCTCAACCTCCTGGACTCAGGCAATCCTTGTGCCTCAGCCTCCTGAGTAGCTGGGACTACAGACACTCACTACCAAGCCAGACTAATTTAAAAAAATTTTTTTTTGGGTGGGCTCGGTGGCTCAGCCTGTAATCCCAGCACTTTGGGAGACTGAGGAGAGTGGATTGCCTGAGCCCGCAGGTCTGAGACCAGCCTGGACAACTTGGCAAGACCTTGTCTCTACAATAAATAAAAAAAATTAGCCAGGCATGGCAGCATGTGCCTGTAGTTCTGGCTACTTGGAAGGCTGAGGTAGAAGGATCTCCTGAGGCCAGCAGGTCCACGCTGGGGTGACTGTGAGTATGTTACTGCACTCCAGCCTGAACAACAGAGTGAGACTTCAACTCAAACAAAAAAAAATTTTTTTTGTAGATTTGAGGGCTTGCTATGTTGCTTAGGCTGGTCACAAATCCCAGGCTCAAACAAGCCTCCTGCCTCAGCCTTTCAAAGTACCAGGATTTCAGGTGTGAGCCACCATGCCCAGCCTCAGGTTTTCCTTACAGCAACACAAACGGACTAATACACTGTTACTTTAGGTTACAGCATCATAGCTCATAAATCATGTGAAAATCCAAGCTAATTGTTTTCACTTGAGCCTTTTCCACTCATTTTGAGAACCTGCTGGTGAACAGCACTGTGCAGGTACTGAGAATACACAAGTTCTAAGAAAGATATAAAAACATTTAAGAAGTTTTTAAAATAGTGCTTTCTTGCCATTTTATGTGGGGTGGAAATTCTCAGGGAATGTGAGTGTAACCCAAGTAAATAGCATGATCCATGTGATCCAGTCTCACCATGGTGTAGCACTTAATGAAACAGCCCCAAATCAAATAGTAGCACAAGTAGTTCTGATCTTTATTGTTCCCCTGAACGAAGAGGACACTTGTTCATATTCATCCACATGCTGCTTCTGAAATCCAGGCTCCCCCCAAGCTTTCCTGCTCCCCCACCACCCACACCCAGCAGGAAGCCCCAATCCTTTTTCTTCATTCTTCCAGGAAACTCTCTCTCCCATCACCACCCCGTCCATCATCCAGCCCCCCTTCCCATTTCTCCTGGGCAGACAATGGAGGAAAAAAGGCTCCAAATGTTCAAACAAGCATTGACATATTTTGTTCTTCCTATTCTAAATTTAGTAGATTTAATATTCTTCTGCCTCTGCTTTTCTTTTTATGTACCATGTTACCTATGAATTTTTTTTTCTTGGTCAGGGTCTCACTCTGTTGCCTAGGCTGGAGCATAGTGGCATGATCATAGCTCACCACAGCCTCCAAATCCTAGACTCAAGTGATCTTCCTGCATCAGCCTCCAAGTAGTTGGGACTACAAGTACACATCACCATGCCTGACCAGTTTTTAAATTTTTTTGTAGAGACAAAAAAGACCAGCTTTGTTGCCCAGGCTGGTCTTGAGCTCCTGGACTCAAGTGATCCTCTTGCCTTGGCCTCCCAAAGTGTTGGGATTACAGGCATGAGCCACTCCACCCACGCCCTGTGGTGGTTTTAAAATATGCTTGCAAATTCTTTGATGCTTCTCCCTTCAAGAGGTGGAGCCTGATTTCTCTCCCCTGGAGTGTGAGTTTTACTCAGTTACTCACTTCTAAGTATAGAATGTGGCAAAAGTGTCAGTGTGTGACTTCCCAGAATGCTCACTCCGAGGGAGGCTGGCCACCATGTCATGAAGATACCCAAGTAGGCTGTTGAGAGGCCCACTGGGAGGGACTGAGGCTTCCTGCCTATAACCAGCACCACGTGAGTGAGCCATCCTGGAGGTGGGTCGCGCAACCCAGGTCGAGCCTTCAGATGACTGCAGACCTGGCCAACATCTTGACTACAACATCCTACAAAGCCTGTGCTGGAAGCCACTCCTGGATTCCTGATCCATAGGAAGTACGTGAGACAATAAGCCTCTAATACTTTAAGCTGCTGGGTTTGGGAGTAGTTTGTTTTGCAGACGTGGATAGTAACACTCCGCCATTTCTACTGGCTTATAGGAATGAAGTTTCTGGCAAAGGAATCGATTAAGAAAGTTTAGGCACCAGCATACACACATAATACACCACACCAAGCCACATCACACACACACACACACACACACACACACACACACACACACACACACACAGAGAGAGAGAGAGAGAGAGAGAGAGAGAGAGAGAGAGAGAGAGAGAGATAGAGAGAAAGAGAGAGAGTGTTTAAGGGAGAGATGCCATTTCCACAAATAATTTCAGCCCAGGTAAGTAAATAGCTGTATTGAAATGAAAAGGAGGAAATAATCAATGTAGCTAAATAAATCAAGGGACCTTCCTTCCTTTTTTTTTTTTTTTTGACAGGGTCTCACTCTGTTGCCCAGGGGGGAGGATAGTGACATAATCATGGCTCACCCTAGCCTTGACCTCCTAGGCTCAGGTGATCCTTCTGCCTCGGCCTCCCGAGTAACTGGGACCACCACACCAGGTTAATTTTTGTGTTTTTTTTTTTTGTAGAGATGAGGTCTTGCGATGTTGCCTAGGCTGGTCTCAAACTCCTGGCCTCAAGAGATCCTCCTGCCTCAGCCTCCCAAAGTGCTGGGATTACAGGCATGAGCCACCATGCCTGGCTAGGAGATATTTCTTGAAGACATTTCAGCAGTGTCTTGACTGGGCCCTGGATGCTGAAGAGGAATGTAATCACCTTAACTTTGTTGACCACAGCCAAGATTTCTCAGTGACAATTCAGTCTCCTAGCCCGCGTTCTGTGGGTGTGGGCTGGCCCCGAAGAAGATGAAGATGCTCTGAGCACCATCCGATACCTCAGAGACATCTTTGCCACCTCCTGGGGTTTGAGTTTGAGGTAGCCTTTCACAAGCCTTGGTTCTCCATCTGAATACTGCAACACTTGAGAAGTAGGAAAAATGCCGGAATAGCACCTTTAGTATTGATAAGGGTTCCATTAGAGACTGCGACTTATTATCAGGCAAATGGGTTCCGTAACACTGATGCCTGAAACAGACATTTTGACATACCTGGTCACAAATTTGCAGTGTAGAGGCACAGACAAAACGTGTGTGCTTGGTGGGCAGACCAGAGGGAGCGGGCAAGACTGGCTTCAGCGTGTTGTTTCTCGGCCCTACTCACCAATCGTATCAGAGTATCCCCCCTCAGCAGGTCTGAAGAGTGAGGTCTGCAGATTGGTGCCAGGAGTCCTGGGCTCTGGGCTCCCTCCGCATGAAAGGAAAGCACAGGAGTCAGAAATGAGCCTTCCCTCAATGTCAAGCACGCAAGCCAAGGGAGTGCTTCTTTATCCTTGAGCAGATCTGGGGAGCCTGGGCTCCCTGCTCCCTAACTCTATCTGCAAATTATGCACAGAGACCAGGGGAATATATTTTTAACTACTTGGAAAAGATCTTTTTGGTATGCAACAGACCAGCAAAAAGGAAATTTGGCAGCGCGGAGAGAAGCTCGCTTTGCAGTGCAGGTGATGAGAAGGGACTCGACGTGGTTCTGTGAAGTCCCGTTCTCTCGCACAATTCCTTTCTGGTTTTTTTAAATGGACTGTTTTATCAGCTTTTCCCACTGAACAGCACCCACGGCAGTGAGACAGAATGTCATCCCAGGGTCCCAAAGAAGGAAACAGGTCGACTTTACATTTCTTTCAGTAACTGAGACAGCCAGAAGAATTTTCTGGGGTTTCGTGTTTTCAGCAAAGTGGAATGTCTGCTCCACTTACTAAAAATGCCTCTCCCCCACCCGCTTCCAGCCGCAACTACACTCTGCACATCCTGCTCAAGTTGCTCTTTCCCCGTCTGTTTACGGCCAACACATTTACATTTTCTGTCGCAACAAATAACCCAGTAAAACCCTCCCTCCCATGGTAGCCTCTGGCCCCGGCTCTTTCTAAGTATGGAATCCTATGCAATGATTTACAGTCCTGATGACCCAGAGGAAGGGGAAAGTAGACACTTGTAAAGGGAAAAATAAGTGAGTTCAACAAACGCTCTTTGGAAGCTCAAGAAAGGAAATGTGGCCCAGCGTGGTCAGGCAACTCACTCAAGTTTGCACAGTCAATAAGACCTTATGTGGCCCTTGCTTGGTGCCAGGTGCTATTCTAAAGGCTTTATACCTGTTATCTCAGTTGGCTTTTACAAATTCTGGAAGACATCCCCAGTTATTCGTCTCATTTTACAAATGAATCAACAGAGGCACAGAGGAGTTTAGAAACTTGTCTGGAGTCACAGCAGGTAGGGGAACTTGGATTTGAAGTCAGGACAATCTGGCACTGGAAGGTGTACTCATCCACTGGGCTACACTCCCTTTTAAATCTACAAATACACAGAAAGCCATAGTTTTGTAGATGCTGAATGCTGATCCAGATGTATTAGATTCCAAAGCCCAGGCTTTCTCTGTGATCTCATTCAAAGGCAAGCATGTGCATCTGGTACCAGGGTAGGGGAATACAAGGAGGCTGGTGGGGCAGAGGGGGGCTTCCGTTTTGCTGTGTGGGTAACATGAGAAGTAGACCAAGGGCTCCCTAAGGCCAGCCTTTTCTGCTGACCACCTGCTTACCCACCAATACGTGGGCCCCTCTCCTGTGCCACCAGCTAGTGACTGCCTCTGGTACCCAGGGCTCAGGAGACCAGACCTTGGTTCACAAGGGCCTGAAACCCTTTAGCCTCACCCTGCAACGCCCTCATTGAGGTAGGATGCCGAGGCTCAGAAACGATGCGTCTTGCCTAAGGATGGCAGCCCTGGCCATTTTCTTCTTGTGTTTCATCTTTGCAGTGGAGGGTGATGACCATGGTGCCACCTTGGAATCTGCAGCCTTAACCGTCACAATCCCAAGTCATCAAAGACTGTTCACGCCCATGACCCTGTGATTTGCAGAAACGCAGCTGGGAAACCTAGGAGGCCGTGGCCCTCGAGCGGAGACGGGCCAGTACGGGCCAACACTTCCACCTGCCCCTGGTGTTCTTGTTCTCCACACAATAGGAACCCAGTGTAAAAGCTGCACATCTTGTGAGGGCAACTTGAAGGCTGAGTGGATGACAAGACTCTGTGTTCATCGCTGCACGGGCAATGTCTTGAGTGTTTGCATTTTGTTGGGTAGTTTCCTTCCCTCCCTTCCCCTCCCCTCCACAAATATTTGCCTACTGTGACTTGCACTGTGCCAAGAACCAGCACATGGTCCCTGCTCATGCAGAGCTATTTACTATAATACTCAGACATCAGGTGGATCCCCCAGGCCTTTGGTCATCTCCCAGATGTGACTGGCCTACTCAGTGATTCATAATTTTTTGGGAGGGGAATCAACTTTTGATCAGCCGAACAAAGTCACGAACCTTTTCAGCAGAAAAAATTTACAGCACACACTCACTGAAAGATATGCTCAGAAGTGGACCGCGTACACCCTGGTCCAAGTCACCAAGGTCTCTTGCCTCGATGACTGCATGCCCGCCTCACTGGGTCCCCTGCTGCTTCCCTGACTCCCCCTGGTCTGTTCTCTTAGTGTTAAAATGTGAGTCAGGAGAAAGGGCCTCCCATCATTCACACGGCAAAAGACAATTTTTGAAATTATTTATTTGCTTTAAAAAACTTACGTTGGATCCAAGGGGCACATGTGCAGGTTTGTTCCATGAATGTGCTGTGTGATGGGGAGGTTTGGGCTTCTACTGGAGCTGTCACCCAGGAGGTGAGCATGGCACCTGATGGGTGTTTTTTCAGCCTGTGCCCCATCTCTTCCTTTCTCCCTTTAGGAGTCCCTGGTGTCTGTTGCTCGCATCCTTAAGCTCATGTGTACCCAGTGTTTAGCTCCTCCTTAGAAGTGAGAATGTGTTGTGTTCAGTTTTCTGCTTCTGTGTTCACTTGCTTAGAATAATGGCTTCCAACTGCATCCACACTGCTGCCAAGGATATAATCTTGTTCTTTTTTATGGCTGTGTAGTATTCCATGGTGTATGTGTACCACATTTTCTTTATGCAGTTCAACATTGATGGGCGCCTTGTTTAGTTCCATGTCTTTGCTATTGTGAATAAGTACAGGTGTCTTTCTGGTAGAATGATTTATGCTTCTTTGTGTATGTGCCCAGTAGTGGGATGGCTGGATTGAATGGTAAATTGATTTTTAGTTCTTTGAGAAACCTCCAAACTGAAAAACCAAATTTCCGCAATGGCTTATAAGAACCTAAACTGCTCTTTCTGTCTTTGATTCTCTGACAAGCATATGCACACGTATACACAACACACACACACACACACACACACACACACACACACACACACCATCTGTGACCTAATCTCCTAATCTATTCCCTTGTCCATTTACCTCCAGTCTCTTTGGCCTTGTCTTTGCTATCGCCTGAATGTCCCTTAAGCATGAAAAAGCAGATGGAAAGAACATGGATTCTGAATGATCACATGGAGCAGAACTGCCCTATCAGGCCAGATGGCTTGTCTCTAGACTGCTAACAGGGGAGAGAAAGTTCAGTCTTATTTAAGGCACTATATTTTGGAGTCTCTTTGTCAGTGTGCAGTCTCTACTTATCCCAGGGGTCAGCAAACTATTAAGTCTCTTAGGCTAAATCTGGCTTTTTTGGGGGGAGGGGAAAATTCCTTCCTTCTGCTTTTATAATTTTTTTTTTTTTTTTTGACTCAAGGTCTCACTCTGCTGCTCAGACTGGAGTGTGATGGCATGATCATGGCTCACCACAGCCTTGACTTCCTTGTCTCAAGTGATCCTCCCACCTCTGCCTCCTAAATAGCTAGGACTATAGTCATGCACCACTGCGCCTGGCTATTTTTTAAAAAATGTTTTATAGAGATGGGGGTATTACTATGTTGCCTAGGCTGGTCTCAAACTTTTTAGCTGAAGCAATCCTCCCACTTCTGCCTCCTAAAGTGCTAGGATTACAAGCATAAGCCACTGTATCCAGCCTATAAATAAAGTTTTATTGGAACTTGACCACACTCATTTGTTTGTGTGCTGTATGTAACTACTTTTGTGGTTCCAGGGCAAAGCTGAGCAGTTACAGCAGAGATTCTAGGGCTCTAAAGCCAAAAATATTTACTCTCTAGGCTTTCAGAGGAAATGTTTGCTGACCTCTGCTCTAAATGATACACACCTGTTATTGTCATTTTGTATGTAAAGAAAATGAAGTCCAATGTCGGGCTCGGTGGCTCAGCCTGTAATCCCACGCCTTTGGGAGGCTGAGATGAGTGGATTGCCTGACCCATGGGTTCGAGACCT
>NW_007248186.1:466272-527224 GCF_000164805.1 Carlito syrichta
GGTTGAGGCGGAAGGATCTCCGGAGCCCAGCAGGTCGAGGTTGCGGTGGCCGGGAGCAGCCATTGCACTCCAGTCTGGGCGGCAGAGTGAGACTCCAACTCAAAAAAAAAAAAAAAAAAAAAAAAGATAGAAAATGAAGTCCATAAAGGTTAGGTGAGTTGTCCAGAGTAAAACAGCAAGTGGGCAACTCAGGTGGATTCAAACTTGACTGTCTGACTCTCCAGTTCAGAACAAGTGGTGCCTTGGACAGGCGAGCCTAAGAAATGAAGCCAAGTCATAAATTTACTCATACTCCACTCAAACAAGCTCAAAATGAAGCGTCTGTATTTTTCATCTAATTGGTCTAATATTATTTTATTTTATCTTATTTTAGTCAGAGTCTCACTCTGTTGCCCAGGCTGAAGTGCAGTGGTATGCTCACGGTTACCCCAGCATCCACCTGCTGGGCTCCAGTGACCTTTCTGCTTCAGCTTTCCAAGTAGCCAGAACTACAGGCATGCACTACCACACCAGGCTAATTTTTTTTAATTGTATAGACGAGGTCTTGCCAAGTTGCCCGGGCTGATCTCGAACCCGCGGTCTCAGGCAATCCACTCTCCTTGGCCTCTCAAAGTGCTGGGATTACAGGCTGAGCCACTGAGCCCGGCTGGCCTAATATTTTTTTTATGGACGCCACTGCCCTAGGTAGCATATAAACCACACATAGGCCAATCTAGCAATGTCTGTTTAATCTAATCATTAGTCTTCTTAGAACATTTAGGCTGTTATAAATTAAACAATCAGTTTTTCAGATTTCCAGCCTCTCTTTCAGGAGAACTTTTAGAGTCCTTGTGGCAGTAGGGTGAGGTGGGGAAGGGTCTTCACACGTGTGTAGAATCTTCTGAATACCCCTTGTCATCTCCCCTGCCTTGGTTTGGTCTCTGACCTTGGGACCACTGAGATCTGGTTGATCCTGTCTGATCTTGCTGAGTGAATTTGGGCAGATGCCTCCATTTACTCATCTGGAAAATGGGGATCCTAATAGTACCTACCTTCAAGACTAACTCAAGGATTAAATATGAGATAAAACATAGAAAAGTCTCACATTAATAAGCATTCAATACATGTCAACGTCATTGTTGTTGGCCAGGACTGGATCTTGGCCATTTGCCCCAGTCAGTCTCAGGAACTTACCTGCAGTGGCCTCTGTCCCATGGCCGGTCTGCTCAACCAGCCCTCTCAGCAACTCTGGGTCTTCTCACCAGGGCACGTAAATGAGATCCCTTGTGGCCACAAGTGCTGTGTCTGCCATACTGGTTGCCCCTACGATGGTGCCCTGTTGAAAGGGGCCATTGGTGTGCTTCTCCTAGACATCCGAGGCCTCCCTTGGGACTCATGGGGAAACATGTCCCTGGCTCTGCAGAGTTATCGGTCCCCTCTTTGCTCTCTGGAGCAACTCCCACAGCCAGAACCTTTGCCAGTCCCTCTCTGCTTCTTCTGCCTCTCTCCTCTTCCTCCCACAATCTCCTGGTCTGGAAGGAATGGACTGCATCTCCTTTACATCATGCATGCATCAGAGGCTTCTTTCTCGTCCATCTTATGGCAAAACTCTATGATCGAATCAGCCAAGCTCCCATGTAGTAATGAAACCGAAGTAGTTTGGAAAATCCTTCTCTGTTGACAGTGCCTGCGGGCTAGCAAGATCATCGTCTTGCTAAAGAGGTCAGGGAAGGCGGCTTAGAGACTCCAGCTGATTAATGGCCTCTTCTGGAGAGAACTGGCCCTTTCCTTCCCTGGGGCAACTGGGAATTATTATTATCCCCATGGAGAAGCACTCTGGCAGATCCACTAGGTGGGGATGTTGTAGAAGGGAACTGAGCACCAGATGTCTGGTTGGCCTGAATGTCCTCCAAGGTCTTCCTAGCTGAGGCACGTGAGAGTGTCATGGCTGATGGAGAGCTAAGGGCACGTCTGGCTTTCCATCCTGTGGCCGGAGGTCTGGACTATGCTTTCCCTCTTGCCCCAGAAATAGGGGCAGGTGGAGGGGGCATCCAAGAGCAGGCATGTCCCTGAGAACTGGCGGAACCTGTTTGCAAGGGACTGAGCTACAAGTACTCAGCTAATCACACTCATTGCTTTTCCAGGAGCAAAGGTGGGTTGAAGGAAAATCTGTACGAATAAACATGTGCTTCTATCTATTAAGGCATTGAGTAAAAACATGGAGTCATTAAACACGGAGAGCATGTTTAGAAAAGCCTGTTTTATACTATGTGCTGGTATTGTATACCTTGGGAGTTCCTCAAAGGGACAGGAAGACATCCTTCCGTGGGGCACTGAAGCCCACCCATGTGAAGACCAGTTGGAGAAAACACGCCCCATTGATCAAGATGATGTAGCCAGCTGCAGTTTCAAATATGTGCCACAAATTAAAATTCAATTATGCAGGTGTCACAGGCTGTATTTTCCAAATTTGGCCACAGCAACACCTCCCATCCCAGGGCTTGAATCTGGGTGGGTTTCTGGTTCAGTCGTAAGCAATAAAATGCAGGAGAAGTGGGTCTCTGACTTCCAAAGCTGGGTCATTACAGATGTATTAGGTTTTGGTTTGGTATGACAAATGGCCACAGACTTAATGGCTCACCACAACTAGTACCTCATATTCTCTCTGGGTAAGAAGTCCAGGCACAGCTTAGGTGCATTCTCTGCTCAGGATAGAATCAAGGTATGGGCTGGCTGTGTTCTTATCTGAAGGCTCAACTAGGGAAGAATCCACTTCCAAGCTCCTTCAGATTTGGGGCAGAATTAATTTTCTTGTGACTGTAGAATTCATGGCAGCTGACTTCCTCAAGACAAATCTATTATTTTGCTAGGGCTGCCATGACAAAATACCACAGACTGAGTAATTTAAATAACAGACATTTATTTTCTCACCGTTCTGGAGCTGGAAATCTGAGATCAAGGTGTTGGCAGGTTTGGTTTCTTTTGAGGCCTCTTTTCTTGGCTTGCAGATGGGTATTTTCTTGCTGTATCCTCATGTGGTCTTTCTTCTTTGTGCACCCACCTCTGTGTCTCTCCCTCCTTTTCTTATTAGGACACCAGGCAGATTAGATTAGAGCCCACCCTAATGGATTCCTTTTAATATAATCACTGCTTTAAAAGTCCTATCTCCAAATACAGTCACATTCTGAGGTATGGGGGTGGGGTGGGGTCAGGGTTTCAACATATGAATTGGAGGGAGGTAGGGCACAATTTAGAATATAACACTATAATGGGGGAGTTTCAGGGGGACAGACAGGCAGACAGACATATGGAGAGGGAGAGGGAGAGAGGGAAGGGAGGAAAGGCAGGGAAAGAGAGTCTTTGCTACTTGGATTCTCTCACTTCAGAAAAGCCTATGCTGCCTTTTTGAGGGTCATATAATTAGGTCAGGCCCATTTAGAATCATCTCTCTTTCAATTAACTCAAAGTCAACTGATTAAGGACCTTAATTACATCTGAAATACACTTACATCTTTGCCATATCACATAATCATGGGAGTGATAGCCCATCCTCCTTCCCATATTTGATGGGCTAGAATCAAGTCACAGTTTCTGCAAACCTCCAGGTAAGGTGGTTATACAGAGTGTAGACTCCAGGGGTCAGGAATCACGGGACCTTTCCAGGGAGTGCCCACTGCAAAGAGTGTCACAATTTTGGTTGAGTTTGCTGGGACACTTGCCTGAGGCTCTGTGGAAATGCTCTGACTGCTCTGAGGACTCCATGTTGTGAGGAAGCCCAAGGCAGCCCAACCAGAGTCCTCAGGGGAGGCCTGAGCCCACGGAAGGGTGGGGGGGAGGAGGGAGGGAGAGAGAGAGAGAGGCAGAGGCCCTGGCAGTCCCATTGCTCCAGCCACCGTGTGGCCACATTGCATGAGAGACTCGAAGCCAAGACCACCTGGCTGAGCTCTTCCCAAATTCCTGGCCAACAGAAACAATGAAATAACTATGGTTTTAGGCCATTACATTTTAGAGTCACTCATGATTCAGCAATAGTAAACCGGGACAGCAGCCATCTCAGAGGGAACCCAGCTCCTTGTATTGGTAACTCCATGGATGAGCACCCCAGGAAAGTATATTCATTCAGCAACCTCCCTGCTTCCTACCTCTGACATCCTCCAATCCCTTACCTGCTTGTTTTTCTCCATTGCTCTTACTACTCTCTGGCATGTCATATATCCAGTTGTTTGCTCGGTATCTGTCCCTCACCATCTCCTTCAAACACGCAAATTCCACAATGGCAGAGACTTCGTCTCTTTTGTTGGGGCCTCAATAGAAACTTTATCGTCTCAGCTGTTGGCAGCTGAGTGCACAGCGAGAGGGAGGCCGGAACAACAAAACAAAGACCCGGAAAAGCCTGGAAGACTAGAAAAAGCATATAGAAGTAAATTGAGAATGATGCTTAGAAAGCGCACAGTTCCATGCCACACTTTGTCCTGGAGGACACTGATTATTCAGAGAAAAGGACTCAAGAGACTCAGAAGGTTAAGCAGAGCTGGTTACTCCCGCCTGGGCCCCAGATCCTCCTCTCAAGGCTCTTGCCATGAAGTCACGTTCATGGGGATCCATTCAAAAGGGCCAGCATCTTGACGCTGTGTCTTGATTTCCTAGTAGAATGTTTTCGGACATGTACACAGTGAAAGACATTTTATTATTATTTGTAGATTACTTCCCATTTATTTCTCTATTAAAATAAAGTTAGAGCATCAGGGGTTTTTTTTTTTTTTTTTTTAAGGGAAGTGTGGAGGGAGGTTATATCGTATGGTGAATGCATTCCCTTTCAGGAGAGTCCAGGGATTTGTCTTAGTGGGAACTCCCCTGGAAGCAGGGCCTGAGTCAGAGACTTTGTTGTGGGGTTTACTATTGGCAAGCAGAAGCCATGGGAGCTGGAGGAAGGACAAGGAGGAAATAGGCTGCAGACCCTATGGGGGCTGCAGTCCATCCCACTGGGACCTTCTCAATGACCTACCGGCCATATGCTTAGGAGCTGCATGGGGGGGTGGAGGGAGGGAGGGAAGCATTTATCCACTCGCTGCCATCCCCCATTGGTCCAGGCTGGCCTTGCGATCCTTGATCCTCCCCCACTTCTGGTTGGGAAGGTTTTGGGGCATCCAGTATGACGTCATCAGGAGGTAATTTCACCCAAGGCCAGAGGATAGCAGGGCGTGGCGGATCCCAGATGGTAGGTCTGGTTGCGACTGCGCAAAGCTGGTCAACGTCTACCTGGAACCCATCGCTGCAGACATGGCTGCAGAACAGGATGTGTGGCCCTTAAAGAGATCTTAAAGAGTTTTCAGGAGGGTCTGTCTGGTCCCCAGACCCCAGGGCAGGCACGTGTCAGCGCTTTAGAAGGAGAGCAAGCCGGGAGCTTCTGCTGGAAGCCTGTGACATTTCCAGTTAATCCCACAGTCTTGGAGTCCTCTAGGAAAGTCCATTACAGCATCAAAGTCACAGGGGAAGTTCAAGTGCCTTTATATTTGGAAAGAACGGAAACAAAAGCTCACCTCTGAATTCCTGGCTGCCTGAGGTCTCCCACTTCCTGGATGCTGCTCTGGGTGTCAGATTTGTTCCCACACGGGCCCTGGGTAGAAGGAGGCGGGAGCTTAGCCTGCTAGGGAAGAGGCTGCGAGAAAATTAACTGCGCTGACACATAGCAGTTATCATTTACTGAGAACATACTATTTCCAGGCACTTGGCGAAGCACATAAAAGACGTTTTCTCAGGTAACTCTCGCCACAAATCTTTGAAGTAAATAGTCATCCCACTTCACAGAGAAGCAGGACTGGTGACGTAACTTATGGGGTCCAGTGCAAAATGAAAAGGTGAGGCCCCTTGTTCAAAAATTGTTAAGAATTTAAAGATGGCAACGGCAAAACATGCAACTAAGGAGCAGGCCTGTCCAGGCGAAGGAAACCTTGCATGGCTGTGCAGTTTTCAGGCTCTTGAAGCCATCCTGGAGAGGAGAAAACTGAAGCTCAGAGAGGTTAAGTGACCTGCCTAAGATCACACACAGAAGGTGAGTACTGGTGCCATGATTTGAATCCAGGTTGTCTAACTCTGTAGAAAATGCTTTTCAGTCAGGCACGGTGGCTCACGCCTGTAATCCCAGCACTTTGGGAGGCCAAGGCAGGAGGATTACTTGAACCCAGGAGTTTGAGATCAGTCTAGGGAACATAGTGAGGCCTCATGTCTACAAATAATCAAAAATTAGCTGGGTGTGGTGGTGCATGCCTGTTGCTCTAGCTACTCGGAAGGCTGAGGCAGAAGGATCACTTGAGCCCAGGAGGCCAAGGCTATAGTGAGCTGTGATCATGTCACAGCACTCCAGCCAGGGCGACAGAGTGACACCCATCACTCAAAAAAAAAAAAGAAAGGAAATGTTTTGGGCTGAAGGCAGAGGGGTGTTGTGCCGGGAAGCACTTTTCATCCAGAGGCAGAAGACTGAGGTTTGAGTAACTCCTCACCTGGTCTGTTTTCCTACCCAGGTATGGTCTTTGCCTTAGCTTTCTCATCAGCAACTTCAAGTCCAAAAGTGATTGTCGATACACTCTGGGTGACATTGAGAGACAGAGATGGGTGGACGTCATAAGAGTTGTTTTGTGCTTTGCCCGTGACACAGAGGACCAGAGTCAGGAAGTGCCTGATCCCAGTGTGGCATTTCCTGCTGAGGAGTGAAGGGCTCGTGTGTTCTTTCCTGTGGAATTGGACACCATTTATTTATTTATTTTAGATGTGGGGGTAGAAGTGCATGTTGGGACATATTGTGTGGTGGTGGGATTTGGGTCTCAGGTGGCCAGTTCCCTAGATAGTGAACACGGTGCCCAACAGGTAATTTCTGAATGCTCACCCCCTGTTCCCACTTCCCCCCTTAACGGGTGTCCCCAGTATCTATATTATTTCCATCTTTGTGACCATTCAGCTCCCGCATGTGAGTGAGAACATGCGGTGTTTGATTTTCTGCTTCTGATTCTGTTGGCTGGGGATGATCGTCTCCCGCTCTGTCCATGTTGTTGCAAAAGACATGCCTTCATTCTTTTCTATGGCTGCGTGGTGGGAATTGGATTTGAATAAGGGACTTTCGAGGAGCAATCCTAACCAAGCCCCAGCTGCGCCCGTCAGGAACCTAGGTCGCACGCACTGACCCTGACTCTGGCTGGCGAGGCAGAAAAGGAGTTGATTGGAAGGTGGCTGGGGCTCAGCATGGAGCTCCTCCTTCCCCTGCTTCTCTGAACCAAAGTCACCCTGAAAATGCTCTGACAGGCAGAGCCTCCTGCTCTGCAGGGCGTAGCCATTTGTAGACTCTGAGTTGTGCCATGCAGAGGACCAGCTCTGCATGTCAGAATTTGCTCTAACATGGCAAGGATGCTCATGTGTCTGAGACTGATTGAAGATGCAAAAATATCCACGGCACTGACTCTACAATGAAATGACGACAGCCAGTGAGGCTCATGTTCAACTCATGGAGCAGAAACCCAACCGCCCAACCAAAAGACTGTGTGTTCTGGTCACCTAGTGAAGAGTCTGGGTGGGCAGTGCTGGGCTGGAGAAGCTGCTTGGGGAACTGGTCTCTGTCCTTCCATCATTCTTAGAACACGACTGTCAACCTTATGGCTCCAAAGGGGCTGCTTCACCTCTCAGTGTTGTAACTGCATTCCAGGCAGGAAAAGGGAGGGAAAGCAAAGAGCCAAGTCCTCTTTTTCTCATGTTAACAAAGCTTCCCCAGATGCCCCACCCCATTGCCTTTTATTTATATTAAGTTACATTAGAATCTAAAAAGAAGATAATTTTTTTAAAAGACAGGGTCTTGTTCTGTTGCCCAGGCTGGAGTACAGTAGTGCAAATATAGTTCACTGCAGTCTCAAACACCTGGGAGCAAGTGATCCCCTCACCTCAGGTAGCTAGGACTACAGGTGTGTGCCACCATGCCTGGCTAATTAAAAAAATTGTACAGACAGGGTCTTGGTTTGTTGCCTAGGCTGGTCTCCAACTCCTGGACTCAAGCAGTCTTCCTGCTTTGGCCTCCCAAAGTGCAGGGATGACAGGTGTGAGCCACCACACTGACTGGAGAAGGGCATTTTAACACAAGGCCATCCTAAACACAGTTAGGATTTTGCTAGTATAGAAGACACAGAAACAAGTATTGGCAGTCTTGTCCTGTCAGTATCCATCACAGAGTCTTGGACATCCTTTGGGTTCAAAAACCTTCCCCAGTATTCCGCTGTCCACACCAGCACTGTCCAGTAAAAATATGATGCAACCACAAATGCAAGCTCTGTGTCCTTCAACACTCTCCAGTAGCCTCATTAAAAAAGTAGATAGAAACAGGTGGAATGAATTTAAATATCTTCTTTAATACAATGCATTCAAGGTATTATCATGTCATTATGAAATCAATATTCAAAATATCAGTTAAGATGTTTTTCATACCAAAACTTCAAAATCGAGTGTTATTTTACACTTCCAACACACCTCAATTCAGACACCCTTCATGTCAAGTTCCGGAGCCATCGGTGTGGCCAGGAGCTTCCATATTGAACAGACAAACCTGTACTTAGGAACTGGTTCTCAGCTGGGCACTTTATTTTTTATTTAATTTTCATCTTTTAGATAGGGTCTCACTCCATGTCCCAGGTCGGCATAAAGTGGAGCAATCGTAGCTCACTGCAGCCTTGACCTCCTGGGCTCAAGCAACCCTTCCGTCTCAGCCTCCCGAGTACCTGGGACTACAGACGCATGACACCATGCCTGGCTATTTTTTTTTCTTTTTCTTTTTTTGGGTCGAGACAAGTTCTCACTATGTTCCCCAGGTGGGTCTTGAACTCCTGGGCTCAAGCCATCCTCCCACTTCGGCCTCCCCAAGTGCTGGGATGACAGGCACGAGCCACCGCGCCTGGTCCTCACCTGGATATTTTAAAAATCACAGGGCAAAGTTCAGCTGTCGTATGATGTCGGCCGAGACGCTGAGGGTCTTGCAGGACCCCTGACAATCACACAATGCTTAGGGACAGTCCCAATGAGGACGAAGAGGAGCCCCTGCCCAAATACTAGTCGTGCTCCTATTAAAAGCCACTGCTTTATGTGTCCTTTAGAACAGTGCCTAGCTCACAGTAAGCACTCAGTGCAAGATGACGATGACAATGATGATGGCTGTTAGACAGTCAAGTCCAGGTTTCATCTCCTAGCATATAACCCCTCCATAGCCTGACCCTAATCCTATACGCAAGAAACCACACACACACACCCCACCCGTGGTAATACATATATATGCGTAGTGTCTATATCTACTAATTGTATGTATGTGTGTGTATGTATCTGCGAATATCTGTATTTCCAGGGTCGTCTTCTATCTCATTTCACTGGTCCTCAGATCTACCTTGAGGATAGGCAAGTAAGCATGATTGTACCATTATATAGGTGAGAACACTGAGGCCAGAGAAGTTAAGCTGCTTGCTTAAGTTCACACAGCTAGTGAGGACAGAACCTTGGCTCCAACCCTCTTTGTGAGAGATTGCCCCTAAGTCTGGGGGCCATCAACGTCCCCGGGGCTCCAGGTCTCACTACGGAAGCCAGCCCGTCTTCCATTTCCAAAAGCCTGCCGGCCCCTTCCTTGGAATCCTCCAGAACAAAGCTCCCCCACCTCCGGGCCTGAGGCACCCCACACAGCTCCACTCCTGTCCTAGAAACCAGCTTGGAGCAGGCGACCCAGAGACACATCCCAGCGCAACTGCAGTCTCAACAATGACAACTGATGAGGCACAATAGCTGGGTCTGGCCCGTAATCAGTTTCAAGCTGTACTTAGCTATTTGAGCGTCCGTCCTGTTCGCCCCAGAGTGTGTGCGGGAGAGCCGCACGCCCCCCACCCCAGCTTCTGGCTCATCACTGTGGAGCGCCATGCGGAAAAAGGACCCCTTTGTGACAGCGCCATAAATTACAGCCCAGGCAATCTGGAGTCTCAGCTAGAGGGGAGTCTTCTCTCTCCTGAAAGAAAAATCCGTTTTCAGCTTAATTCTAGTCTGTCATTACCCGCAATCTTATAATGATCCGAAGTCCCTGGAAAATGATCATAATAATAAAAAGGAGAGAGAGAGAACTGATTCAAATATGAATGGACTAGACCAGACAAATGAAGGTGGTGGCATTCTGAAACAATTGTGAATGGAAGATTGGAGCTTTCGAATGCCAAATCGTTATTCTGGCTCGAGTGTCAGTTTACCAGACCCAAGGGCTCAGTGTGAACTTTATCCGCTTCTTGCTGTTCTGAAATTCACCTTGTAAAATGTAGGAGCAACTCCCAAGATAAACTGAAAATCAAACGACCGAGATTTAATAGGACAGTACTTCTCAGATCCTAAGAGGAACAGAGTAGAAGTGTTCGGCGATGGCTACTAGCATGCTAGCCAGAAGATGCTGCGGTTTATCAGAAGACACCTCTGAAATCAAGTTTTCTCTGTTTTCATGGACAGGACTGGAGTTTCCTTTCAGGTGTAGCCGACCGCTGGGAGCTCCCTCTTGTGGCCCTACCAGGAATGGACTTATATCTCTTTTCCACCACCTCACTCCCCTCCCAAAGCAAAACGGAGACCACCTGACCCAAACTGGTGGGTCCTCGATGGCATTCCAGAGAAGGGGACTTTAGAGAAGTCTCAGATGCTATGTTGAAATCTCCATGGAGCCCGGATGTCCTCCTGAATCCACGAAACTGCGAAACCATGTGAATGTCAGGAGAAATCTCTCTTTCTTTTCCCACTTAACGTCCTCAAACTATGTGTGGAAACAGTCATTTCATATTCTACACAAAATATATAAAACAACTTCTTAATTATTTTCTATGTATTGCTTGTGAGAATTCCTTGTGCATCGAAGAAACCTTTTAAGCTATTTTGCTTCAGGACCAGATTCTCCATGTGGATTTCGTTTTCTGGAATTAGCGTCAATGCACTGGACATGACATTCAGCTTGGACAGGGAAACTGATTGTGTTTAAAGAGAGCTGAGTGAGAGTCTCCTAGCAGATCCCTTTCACTGCAGTGATCCCTGGGTCACAGGGAGATCTTGGCCACCATCCCACGCAGCCCCTCATTTTCGTTCCATTACTTGCTGGTTGCAGGAAGCAAATGAGGGAGTGGCTTACCTGTCAGCCTGTTTTCTAATTTTGAAACCCCAGGAAGTCTACTCAGTTATGGGGACAAGGTTAGGAAAGAAGCGAGTTAGGAATCATTATGTTACAAATAACAGAAAACTCAGCCCAAGCCAGCTTAGATAGCATATAGAATTAATAGGTGCTGGTAAATGACAGATCCAGAGGTAGGCTTCAGGTGAGGTTGATCCAGCTGATCTGAACTATTACCATGGAACCCATTCTCTCCATCTCTCCTCTCTTTCTTCTGAGGCATCACAGACACTGTCTGTGCTCTGGCTGTTTCCCTGCAGCCTTTCCTGAAGATCACTTGCAGACCCGTCCTGTACGCATTAAAGATTCCCTGCATCTTTCTGCCTGAGTGGATTCTCTCTCCCTAGTCATGTACACAACAAGCTGAAAATACAGAAAGTTAATGCCCCAGGATTGACCTTCAATGCTGAGGAATAAAAGCAAGCGAATCTGTATCACAGGTTACTCACCCTGGGACAATCATGAGATGTGCTCCACACTGCTTCTCGAAGTGTCCCCCGAGATCCTGGCCCACAGCGGTCTCATTAACTCACCTTTATTGGCTTCCATCTTTTCCTGTCCCACCTCCCTCCTCCCTCCAGTACTTCCTGTGACTCCTTCCCCCAAAACCACATGCACCCAATCCTTGTCTCAGGCTCTCCTTTGGGGGTAACCCAGGCTAAGAACAAAATACGCTGATTCCAGAACGGAGAGGCATGGGTGTTGGACAGCAGGCCACAGATGTCCCCCTGCTGAGAAACCCTGAAGACGTGTCCGTGCCAGAGAAGCCAGAGGACCTGACTCTCGGAAGTGGGGCATTCTCAGGGAGGGAAACCAGCGCGTCCAGGTCGATCCAAATCTGTGGCAGAATCACCGGCTTTTGACTGTGAGCAGCACACAGCATGCCGAGGCCAGTTCTTTCGGTGGTGGGCGGTGGGTGGTGGGAGGCATGACGGGAACGTGAAAGATGGACCATTTTCATCACAGGGAAAACTGGAGACAGCAAAATGGAAGCAGACTGATTCCAAATGCCATCCTACCCCGGCCCCTGCCGCTTGATCTGAGGTTTCCACAAGTTTTCTGACTCCCCCTGAACGCCCTGACCTCCCACACCAGCAGTGGGACCGGTCCTCACAGTGTAGACAAGTGGCACCTGATAGAAACCGAATGTGAGCCATTTACACAGCTTACAATTCTCCAGTGTCCACATCAAACGAGAGAACAAACCAGATGAAATTAATTTTAATGGTATAGTTTATGTAACTCTGTAGATTGCAAATATCATCCTTTCATCGTGTAATTGATGTAAACACTCTTAATGTGATATTTACATAAATTTTTTTTTTTTAAATCAAGTCTTTGGAAGTTGGTGTGTGTTGTACACTTACAGTGTATTCCAGTTCAGGTTAGCTGCGTTTTAGGCGCTCAGTAACAGCGTGGGCGGGGACAGCACGCCCAGATTTACAGCATTCCTTGTTAGGGTGTTTGCATTGGGCTTTTGAGTTCCAAAAGACTCTTGCTTGCCTGTTATCATTTTGCTGGATCTCCCAAGAGGAAGACCATGTGGTCCTATCATTCTCTGTTGGTAATCCCTTCAGGGAGGTGAAGCCATTTTATCTCCCTTGGGAGTCCGGGGGCTGAGACTTGAGCTGAACTCCAGTGTTGGGTGCCCACCACCACACCTTATATATTTCATCTGAGTCCACATCATCTTTCTTATCTTCTTCAATATCTAGTATTTTGCAGACAGGCTTGTTGATTACCAGATAATATGAGTCCGGATTTGTTTGGCCACAAATGACAGCGACTCCATTCAAACTGGCTCCAACACTACAAAACGAAACAAAACAAAACAAAACAAAAGGGTAAATATCAGTTTATGAAATGAGTAAATGTGGTTCCAGGAATGGCTGGATCAAGGGGGAAAATGGATGTTTTCTGATTCACGGCCCTGCGTTTGTGTTTACTAGATCTTGGGCAGGTTCTCCCTACAAGATGGCCGAGCGGCACCTCATCCTGCCTTACAGAGGCAGTTCTGGGGCCAGACGGTGCCCAAGCAAGGAGGGGGTCTGCAGGCAACTCACCTGGGGAGTCTATACTGCTCCCCATGTTGCCTTTCTTGACAGACAGGCCCTGGAATCACTCTAAGGGACCCGGAGAGATGAGCAAGGATCCTCTTGAGGAGGTGATACTCTTAAAAAGGATTGAAATGGCTTAAGGAAAGAGGTCATTTCACTGTTGACTCCCATAACTGAACAATCCAGGGTAGCCATATCTAAGCACGGGGCACAACTGCTCGCCACCAGATCCCCCCTGCCCAGTTTCTCCTCTCTTCTTTGTCTCTTCCCCTCTTCTCCTCTCCTCTCCCCCTTCCTTTTCTCCTCCACCCTTCCCTTCCATCCTTAGTCCCTTTTGCTCTGCTATAACACGGTATCTGAGCGTAAGTAATTGGTAAAGAGCAGACATGTATTTCTCACCATCGCGTAGGCTGGAAAGTCCGAGATCCAGGTGCTGGCGTCTCATGAGGGCCTCCTTGCTGCAACCCCACGTGGCGTAAAGAAAAGAGAACAAGCTAGATGAACACCTGAAGTCTATTTCATGAGGGCCTGCATTCCATCAGTGAGGGAAGAGCCATCATGGCCCAACCAGCCCGGCTCTTAATGGCCCTGCCCCTTAAGAGGATCCCATGGGCGACACTTGAATTTTGGAGGGAAACGGTCAAACCACCCTATATCCCTGCCTTCCTCCCCTCCCCCTCTTCTCTCCATCTCCTGGTTCTGTTCTCTGCTCTCACCTCTCTCCCAGTCATTCCAGCAAAAGCCCCACAGTGGGACAGCTGAAATAGAGGCCCTCAGAATCAGGGAGACCCTGAGTTCCCCAGAACTGGACCATCTGAGGCCATGCAGTTGAATATGGAAAGATGTGATTCATTCATACTCTCGTTCAGCAGACGTCTGTGGAGCACTTACTGAATGCAGACGATGGAGCGGGAACGTAGAGGCAAATAGGGCATGGCTTTGCCTTATGAAGCTCAATGTCCAGTGAGGAGAAAAAAAGAAAGTCACATTGGTGAAGAAATTCTTAAGTGCTGGGGAATTATATTATTAAATCCCTGCGATGAGTCAGCCAGGAGGACGCAGAAAGGTCCAGTTATTTCTGGGCGCTACAGTGGAGCTGGGAGGTGACATCCTGGCTGCCTGGCTCCAAGGGGGTCACCCTGTCCTTTAGACCCACGCATTTGTCACTTGAAAAGACAGCATCCCCTAGAATTGCCGACAGAGCAAGGATGCGAGGGTTTCCTCTGTGGAATTCAAGGGATTTTTCACCTCTGCAGGGCTCCGGGAAAGGGGGGACATGCCTACATGAGGCTGATGTCTCCCGAGGCTCCCGTGGGCCTGTGAGTCTCAGACCCCAGATGACTGGCTGGTGGGAAGAGGAGCCGGCACCTGCGGGTCACCTTCCACCCTCGGGAGCAAACTGTCAAGAGGAACTGTGCCCGGGGGTGACCTAGTTAGACAGTGGGCTGCACACAGGCGTTCTCCTTTTCAGGATTTGTTCCAGACGTTTGTTTATTTGCAAACCACTTTATTTGCCGCTAAAAATACTCCTCCAAAGCAGAGGCGCAACTGACCGTGACGCTCACTGAAACAGCCCAGTGCACAAGCACTAAAGGGCTCCCCCTTGGGCCTCCTGGGCTCTGGGACCACCGGGGTGACAGGGCGAGGCCTTCGTGCCTTAAGGCAGGCAGCTCAGGTCACTCCTGTGGCCCCCAAACAACCCTCTCCCATGAGATGTTTGCTGATGAAGAAGTACCTCTCAGCCTGCCTGCTGGAAGTGGACCATGTTACACAGAATTCTGCAGGTGCAGCAGAGAAAACTCAGCTCAGACCAGGGCAATACACACACACATACACGCATGCACACACAGAGAGAGAGAGAGAAAGAGAGAGAGAGACCAATGAATCACCAGAATGTAGTCTTATTCCAGTTTCTTCTGGTTCTTTCCCCCTGGGTTGACTTCATTCTCAAGTTTTCTCCTCACCGTGTCTATGATGGTTGCCAGGAGCCTCAGACTTCCATGCTCATGGTCAAGTTCAACCAGAAGAGGGTTTCTTTTCCTTGGCAACTTTTTGAACACTTTTATTGAGGTACAATGGACACATCATGAGCTCCACGTATTTAAAATGTGCAATTTGATGAGTTTTGACGCCTATGTGTGCACCCAAGAAAGCAGCACCACAGTCAAGGCAGGGTATATATCCATGACCCCTAAATTTTCCTTGTGTCCCTCAGTAATCCTTCCCTGTCACTCCTTTTCCCTCATTCCCAGGTAACTACTGGTCATCCTGTCACTAGAGATTCATTTGCACATTCTAGAGTGATTATACATAAATGGAATCAGACAGTATGTCCTCGTTGGAGGGAGGTCATCTTGGATTTCTTTGAGTTCATTGGCTCTTGTTTTTCCAGTTTCTTTTTTTTTTTGAGTTGGAGTCTCACTCTGTCATCCAGACTGGAGTGCAGTGGCCACTCCCAGCCACCGCAGCCTCGACCTGCTGGGCTCTGGCGATCCTTCCGCCTCAGCCTTCCTAGTAGCCGGAATTACAGGCATGTGCTACCACACCTGGCAGATTTTTTGATTTATTGTAGAGATGAGGTCTCGCCAAATTGCTCAGGCGGGTCTCGAACCCGCGGGCTCAGGCAATCCACTCACCTCAGCCTCCCAAAGCGCGGGATTACAGGCTGAGCCACCGAGCCCAGCTATTTTTCTAGTTTCTTAAAGTAGAAGCTGAAATAATTGATTTGACACCTTTCTTCTCATCTAATGTAGGTGTTGAGTCTACGAATTTCTCCCTAAATAGTGCTGTGTTTTCAGTTTCTGTGTTTTCAGCTTTATTCAGTCCAAAATACCCCCTAATTTAATTTTTGATTTTGAAACATATTATTTAGAAGTATGTTTTTTAGTTTCAGATATTTTTTGTAGATATTTACGTTACTGATTCCAAATTCAATGCCATGGTCAGAGAACATGCATGGTATGACTTGAATCTTTTTATAGTTTTTTAGTGGTTGTTCTAGGTATTACAATATACACATGTAATTTATCACAGTCTGCTGGTATGGATGTTTTTACCCTTTTGAGAGAAGTGTAGAAAATTTACTTCCATTTAGGTTCCTTTATCCTTTCCATTAAAGCAAAATAAAATTGTCTTAAGTATTTCTCTACATTCACTGATTACCACATGAAATGATGTTATAATTTTTGCTTCCATCACCAAATTTAATGTAAGAAATTCATGAGAAATGGTTTATTGCTTTTAATATGAACTCTATAATAGTCTATTTTATTGACCCATTTTTACCCATTCCAATGTTCTTTTTTTTCTGAAGTTCTGAGCATTCTTCTGTTTCCACTGTCTTTCTGCTTAGGAAACTTTCCTTTCACCATTCTTTAAAGTTAGCTAACAGTTCTTTTATCTGAGAATGTCTTAATTTCCCCTTCATTCTTTAAGGATATTTTTGCCAGACATAACATTTGCAATTGACTGGTCTATTTTCTGTTAGTACTTGAAGGAAGCATACTTCTTTCTGACCGCTATGATTTCAGATGAGAAATCTGCTGTCATTTGACTTGATGTTCTATTAGTACTTGTTATTTCTCCCTGGCTATTTTCAAGATTTTTGAAATTTGTCTTGGGCTTTCAGAAGTTTAGTTATGATACGTTTGAGCATGGATTTCTTTGAGTTTATCATACTCAGGATTCCCTCAGTTTTTTGCAAAAATTTGAGTAGTTTTCCACCATTTTTTCCTTAAATACTTTTGCAGTTCCACTTTCTCACTCTTCTCTCCTTCTGGGACTCTTGGTGATACAAATGTCAGTTCTTTTGTTATTGTCCTACAGAACCCTACGGATCTGTTCATTTTTTTTTTCAGTCTACTTTTTGTCTGTTCTTTGGGTTGGGCAAATTATGTCCTCAGGTTCAGTGATTCTGTCCTCTGTCATCTGCTCTCTGCTATGGAGCCTAATATAAAATTGGCTTTTTATTTTGGTACAGCATTTTTTGATTCAGTAATCTTCATTTGGTTCTTTAAAAACATAACTTATTTATTTGCTGAAATGTTCTATTTTTAAATTTGTTTCAGGATAATTTGTATGTGCTTGTTAAAGTGTTTTCATGATGTGTCTATTAAAATCCTTGCCAGGTAATGCCAACATTTCATCAGTTTCAGCGTTGGCCTCTATTGATAGTCTTTTTCTTATTCATGTTGTGATTTTCTTGGTTCTTGACATCGTTTGTGCTTTTTGTTTGTCTCTTGGATATTTTGGATATTATGAGACTCTGGATTCTACTTGATCTATTTTTTTTTTTTTTTTGACAGACAGTCCTCTTGCTGAAGTATAACTTGATGACTAAGTAGGTGTGTATTTATTTTCAACTCCCCGATGGACCCCTCTAACACCTTCCCAGCAAAAGTGAGGCATGGACTTATACCACCTGTTGCCTTTGAGTGGGGATGTAAACTCAGCTCCCTATTGGGCCCACTGACTCCAGGAGAGAGAGGATGTGGGGTATCAACTCCCTTGCTTTGCACCACCTTTTTCATGCTGGGTGGAGGTGGAGGCTTACCTCCTCATGGGGTCTACTGATACTGGGAGTGTGTGTGAAGCCTAATGTTTACTAGCTCTACCTCAAGCTGCCTTGGCAAGTCTTGTTGCTGCTGGATAGCGGTGGTGTCTCCACTCACCACTGGACCCCAACGCCACTATCCTATCTTTGAAGATTGAAGCACTACCTACCTTGGCTACATGTGAAATGAAAGATCAGCTGCTTGTTCAGTCTTGCTGACCCTGCCCTGGCAAGGGAATTGCTGTTCTGGCTTCCATGAGGCAAGGGAGATTAGCATCACATTTAGCCTTATTCATACCACCCTGCAGAGGAAGCTTCCTGCTGTTCTGGGGTGGAAGATCAACTCCCTGCTCCACTGCGGGTACATGGGTTTTCCATTGATGTTTGGGTGGAGTAGGACAAGTATAGCCAACAAGGCATTACATTTTTGGACCATCCCTTTCTTAGTACTTTGGCTAGAGGGAGCAGGCTTTTCTTAGAGGTTTTAATTTTTTTGTCTGTGTATGTTAGTGGTCCTGATTGGAGGCTTCTGAAGCACCCGGTCTGGAATATATGGACGACAATAAGGACATCCAGGAACTCACCACTACATTATTCCTCAGGTCCTAAGAGTCCTGGGTTGTTTACTTTTTTGTCTTCAGCATCTTCCTATTGCCTTGAATCCTTTTACATTTATTAATACTTGTCTTAAGACCCAGAATATAGTCTATTTTGGTCCATTTTCTATATACAATTCAGGAGAATATGTATTCTGTTATTGTTCAGTGGAGTGAACTATGTAAAGTAATGAAATTGTCTACCTTGCCTAGGACTCTCTGAGTTTTGGCACTGAAAAACCCATGTCCTGGGAAACCCTCTAGTCCTGTGTAGACCAAAAAAGTTGGTAACTCTAGTTCTATAAATATCAATATTATGTCCCTGCTGATTCTTTCTCTACTTGTTCTACTAGTTACCAAGTGAGGAGTATTGAAATCTCCAGCTACAATTTTGAATTTGTGTATTTCTCCTTGTAATCCTGTTTTTGTTTTATGTATTTTAAAGCTCCTTTATTAGAGGCATAAACATTTAAGATTATTATATCCTCTTGATTAATTGACCCCATTATCTCTATGAATTGATCTTTATCTCTGGTAATATTCTTTAAAATTTATTTTGTGTGATAGTAGCATAGTCATTCCAGTTTTCTTTTGATTATTGTTCGCATGGTATACATTTTCCCATCCTTTTACTCTTATCCTATTTGTCTTTATAGATAATGTGCATTTTTATGAGCAGAATACAGTTGTGCCTTCCTTTTTAATTCGACCTGACAATCTCTGATTCTAATTGAGGTATACAGAACACTTGCATTTAATATTATTATTGATATGCTATTTCCTTTGATTGAGTATTTCTATGATTCCATTTTGTATCCTTTGTTGGCTTGTTAGGTATGGCTCTTTGTTATTTTAGAAGTTTCTTTAGGATTATAGTACAGATCTTCGACTTATACAGTCTACCTTCAAGTGGCATTATACCACCTTATGTATAGTAAAGGGAAATTTTTATGACCGTTTACTTCCATTTCTCCTCTCTTAGCCTACATGGTATTGTAAATATCTTACTTTTACATTTGTTATAAAACCCACAATACATTATTATTTTATTTAAAAATTATCCCATAAAGTTATAAAGAAGAAGAAGAAAATTATGTATTTACCCATATAGTTATCTTTTTGGGTGCTCTTCATTCCTTTGTGTAGATCTATTTTTTTCATCTAGTGTAATTTTTTTCCTGCCTGAAGAAATTTCTTTAATATTTCTTTTAGCGTAGGTCTGGTAATGAATTCTTTCAGCTTTTATGTGTCTGAAAATATCTTAATTTCCCTTTTTTTGTTGTTTTTGTTTTTGTTTTTTGAGTTGGAGTCTCACTCTGTCGCCCAGACTGGAGTGCAGTGGCCGCTCCCGGCCACCGCAGCCTCGACCTGCTGGGCTCCGGCGATCCTTCCGCCTCAGCCTTCCAAGTAGCTGGAACTACAGGCGTGTGCTACCATGCCCGGCTAATTTTTTTTTTTTTTTTGATTTATTGTGGAGATGAGGTCTCGCCAAGTTGCCCAGGTGGGTCTCGAACCCCTGGGCTCAGGCAATCCACTCACCTCAGCCTCCCAAAGGCGCGGGATTACAGGCTGAGCCACCGAGCCCGTCTTTTTTTTTTTTTTTTTTGAGTTGGAGTCTCACTCTGTCACCCAGACTGGAGTGCAGTGGCTGCTCCCGGCCACCGCAGCCTCGACCTGCTGGGCTCCGGTGATCCTTCTGCCTCAACCTTCTAAGTAGGTGGAACTACAGGCATGCGCCACCATGCCCAAGTAATTTTTTGATTTATTGTAGAGATGAGGTCTCGCCAACTTGCTCAGGCGGGTCTCAAACCCGCGGGCTCAGGCAATCCACTCACCTCAGCCTCCCAAAGCGCGGGATTACAGGCTGAGCCACCGAGCCCGGCTTTCCCTTTTGTTTTTAAATGATACTTTTGCTTGGTATAGAATTCTAGGCTGCCAGCTTTCTTCTTTCATTTCTTTAAAGATGTTGGGTACTGTCTTCTCACATGCATTTCTTTCTGATGAGAAAGCTGTTGTCATCCTTCTTTTTGTTCCTCTGTACATCAAAAATGTATACATTGTCTTTTTTCTCTGGCTGCTTTTAGGATTTTCTCTTTAACTCTGATTTTGATCAATTTAGGTATGTGATTTCTTGGTGTGGTTTTCTTCATGTTTCTTGTACTTCTTAAGTTTTTTGAATCTGTGAGTTTATATTTTTTGTCAAATTTGGAAAAAATTTGGCTATTATCCCATTTTTTCATGCTGCTCCCTTCTTTTCTTTGGGAACTCCAACCGGGTTGGCATCCAATCAAAAATTACCAGGCATGACAAGCAAATGCAACCCACCAAGAGGAGAGTAAGCAATCAATCCAGAACTGACAAAATGTTAGAAATAGCAGATAAAGACAATTGTTCCACAGCTCACTGATGTCTTTTCATTTTTAAAAAATTTTTTCTCTGTGTTTTTTATTTTGTGTAATTTTTAAAGTGATGCTTTCAAGTTCACTGCTTCTGTGATATCTAATTAGCCATTAAGTCCATATGGTACATTTTAAAATTTTTACCTCGAGTATGATAGTTTTAGTCTCTAGAAGTTAGATTTGAGTTTTTAAATATCTTCCAAAATGTGAAAATAGTTATAGTAACTGTTTCAATGTCTTTGTCAGCTGTCATATCTGGATAGTGTGATAGGTGATAGTGTTAGTGGATATCCAGGTCTCGTGCCCAGCTCTTTTGTTATAAGGGTCTTTGGTCTGGAGAAATGTAATGTGGGATTCCTCTGTTAGTAATCAGACGCTTTGTGATCTTTTTGGTAGTGGTGCTTTCTGAGGAACAACAGACAGGAAAGGCAAATCCATATCAAAGATACAATCCTAGTCAGGGTAAAGCATTGCCCTTTTCAAAGTGGAAGACGTCTCATACACTGTAAGTCCCCTACATATTAACCTTCAAGTTGCGAACTTTCTTTTTTTCTGAGTTAGAGTCTCACTCTGTCACCCAGGCTGGAGTGCAGTGGCATATTCACAGCTACTGCAGCCTCAACTTCCTGGGGTCAGACGATCCTTCTGCCTCGGCATTTCAAGTAGCTGGACCTACAGGCATGCGCCACCACACCTGACTAATTTTTGATTTACTGTAGAAATGAGATCTCACCAAGTTGCCCAGGCTGGTCTCGAGCCTGTGGGCTCAGGCAATCCTCTCACCTTGGCCTCCCAAAGTGCTGGGATTATAGGTGTGAGTCGCCATGTCCTGCCAAGTTGCAAACTTTCAAAGATGTGAACGTGTGTTTTCATGTCCATTCCAGTAAGTTAGTTCACATGTCTGGTGTATATCATCACATGTTTGCATCCTCTACAAGTGGTTGTACTTTTGTGTACTTTACCATACAGTACTGCACACAGTAGTGCAGTATCTTTATTTCAAGCCTAGGATGTTTGGGAGCAAGCATAAAAGCGGTAATTATATAACTGGTACTATACTATACAGCTGATTGTGTTAGTTGGGTATCTAGGCTAACTTTATTGGACCTAACAAACAAACTGGACTTATGAACACGCTCTTGGACTGGCACTCATTTGTACGTAGAGGACTTACTGTAATCAATTCACTTCAAGGTGGCTAGTTGGATTCCTCAATGAATGGTACTATCTCCAAGGCTAAATGTTGGTCTCTGTTGTTGGAAAATTTCATAGGCAGTAGCATTAGTAGCTAAATGAGCCACAGCGAGAGAAAGCCCATGTCACTGGGACCATGAAGCACTTCTATGTCTGTCATAATGGTTACTCCATTCATGATCTTAACCTGGGACGGCCAAGGACAGGTGTTGCTAATGTCTACTCGTGGAGTCATTGGTCCATTTGGTTGTTAATGACTCTATTAGTACTGGATGCTCTCTAGTGAATTTTAATGTACTATTCAAAGATACTACATTCTATGTTCACTCTCATGAGTTCATGTACATCCTTCTTCCTCAGACCTTCCTGTTCCTAATCTGGCAACATTGCTCTTTTCAGTTCCCTTATCAACTGCCTAAGTCGGGAGACAGCAAACTTTGTAAAGGGTCAGATAGTAGATATTTTAACTTTTGCAGGCCATCTAGTTTCTGTTGCAACTCTTCCATTGTATTGCAACTGTGGCCGAAAACAATAGGAAAATGAATGGGTGTGTCTGTGTCCCAATAAAACTTTATTTACAAAAACAAGCATTGGGCTGGATTTTGCCTATGAGTTTGCCAACCCGTTATCTAATGATTGATCAGTGCTTGTGAATACATGCGTTTTCTTCACTTTAACCCCTTACTGCACCATAGAAAACACACGATCAGATGCACTGACCACTGTCTTTCAGGGCCAGCCCTGAATGGGGCTGTACTATGGTGGTGGTCCGTTTTAGGCCTACACTGAAATATCGAGTCAATGAATTAGTGGACTGAGTTTGGGCTTATCCTTCCTCCTTCAGATGGTTGTAGGGAACCCCACATGAGGTTGTAGATGTGAGCTGAGAGAGAAGAGCCAGTGAAACAGTGGTGGGTCACATGAGGCTCTGAACTTCTGGCTTGTGAAGATGACTTGTGCCCTCTGACCCCATGGTACCATTTCTGTCTTACAATGGAAGGTTTCTGGGTTGGCCTGGTTTTATTGTCTGGTGGGGTTAACAGTTCCCAGGTTATGGCAGGCAGTTCTGGTTGCATAGTCACTTGATGTCTCATGGTCAGATACTTAGTTTCTACCAGAGTCCATTTATATGCCAGGAGCTTTGTTTTGAATGGCATATAGTTCTCTACCATGGATTTTATGGCTTTGTTCCACCACTCTAGGGATTTGAGCTATGTCTTCGCTATTGGAGCCAGAGGTTCCACGCAGCATCTTTCTCTGTCACAGGTATGTGTAGTACCACGGGATTTCTTGGTCACATAGTTCAAATAGCAAGGATGCTTATACTGTAGTCTAGTCCTGCTATACAGCCCTTTTATGTTCTGAGTCTCGTTTGAAGCTGGAAGCTTTTCCCAGGTCACTTGATAAATTGGGTTGTATAAGCTTTCTCAAGTGTGAACTATGCTGCTTCCAAAACCCAAAGAGACCCACCAGGTTTGTGCTTCCTTCTTAGTGGTAGGAGTTTTAAAATACAATTATTTTATTTTATTTTCTGCTTTGAACGAAATGTCATGGCCTGCCTCAGACCCCAAGCACCTATACATTTAATTGGCGTGTCAGCCCTTGATCCTTTTTAGAGTTCATTCTCCATCCCCAAGAGTGTCCTGCTGTGGCATCCGCAGTACTTCTTATGCATTGGGTCCAACCACCAGGATATTATTGATAGAATAGTCACGAAGTGCCTAGGGTAAGGCATGAGTGTGGATGTGTGCTGGGGAGAACTGAGGTAATGGAGCACTAAAATAATTTATATTAATAGCCTGAAGTTACCTCGGTCTGGTTGAGCCCTCACAGGATGGCAATGTAGTAAATTCTGAAGTTCAGGCTGGAACACAGAGTCAGTAGGCTGTCAGCAGCCTTTAAACGAACAGGAAAGCTTTAGAAGTCACTTTGAAAGTCTTTACATATGTTAATAGAGGGTCACCCAGAGGGTGAGTTGGGACCATCCGGCCTGGGGCAAGTTCAGAGAAATCCTTGTTATGGGGTCAGGTTGGGTTAACTAGGTTTTCTGTCATCTCATAAGAACCGCTGAAGCTTTGTCTTCTCAGGCAGCAGAGGGAGAAATGACTCAGCATACATCCAATTAATTTGGGAGAAGATACACAAAAACCTTGAGGCTTGTATTTTTGCCTCTCAATATTATAACAATTGTGCCCCAATTATTTCAGAACCACCTCTAGAGTCTGACACATGCATTAAGCTTTCTGTCATCTCTTTGGGTGAAGATTAAAGCAAAGATAGTGTTCCTCTATTTGTGGGGTTTGGGGGGAGGGGAGGGAGTGTTGTTTAACCAAAGTTCCTGTAAGAATTTTTCTTCAATTTTTTCTTGTGGTAAGATCCACATCACAAAATTTACCATTTAACAATTAAGTGTGCAGTTCAGTGGTATTAAATATATTCATGGTAATGTGCAACCATCACCATCCATCTTCGTAACTCTTTTGACCTTGAAAAAAGGAAACTCTATACCAATTGAAAAGCAACTTTCTATTTCTCTCTCTCCCCATCCTTTGGAAACCACCATTTTACTTTGTCATTTTGATTACTCTAAGCACTTCAAGCACTTCGTGTAAGGGAAATCACACAGTATATTTCTTTTTGTGATTGGCCTATTTTATTTAGCATAATGTCCTCAGGGTTTATGTATGTTGCAGCACACATCAGAATTTTCTTCTTTTTTAAGACCGAATAATATTCCATTGTGTGTATATACCACATTTTGCTTATCCATTTATCCATACACAGACACTTGAGTTACTTCTACATTTTGGCTGCTGTGATGCTATGAACAGGACTATACACATATCTCTCCAAGAACTTGCTTTCAATTATTTTGAGTCTATATCCATAAGTGGAATTGCTGAGTGCCGTACAATAATTTAATTTTTAATTTTTTTGAGGAACTGTCATACCATTAAAAATTTTTTTGTATGTGTAAAATATATGTAATATTAAATTTATCATCCTAACCATTTTTGGGTGTATAGTTCAGTGATATTAAATACATTCATAGGCCAGGCACAGAGCCCAGACATTTGAGAACAGCTTGGGCGACGTAGCAAAACCTCATGTCTACAAAATATAAAAAAATTACCCAGGCATGGTGGCATATACCTGTTGTCCTAGCTACTTGGGCTGCTGAGGTAGAAGAATTGCCTGAGCCCAGGAAGTCGAGGCTACTGTGAGCTGTGGTCATCGTGATCATGCCACTGAACTCCAGTAACAGATTGAGATTCCAACTCAAAAAAAATTACATTCGTGATGTTATGTGCTACCATCACCACCATCCATCTCCATGACTCTTTTCATCTTGGAAGATTGAAACACTATTGAATAGCAACTTCCAATTTCTCCCCCTCCCCCAACCTCTAGAAGTCACCCTTCTACTTTCTGTTTCTACGATTTTGACTGCTCTAAGTATCTCATATAAGTGGATCATACAGTATTTTTCTTTTTGTGACTAGCTTTTTTTCACACAATGTCTTCAAGTTTCATCCATGTTGTAGCCTATGTCAGAATTTCCTTCTTTATTAGGGCTGAATAAAATTCCATTGTATGTATGTGACACATTTTGCTTATCCATTCATCTGTTGATAGACACTTGAGTTGTTTCCAGATTGCTAGCATTGAATGTATTTTTTCTAAATTTCAGGTGTTGCCAATATGATAGTATTAGAGGTGGAGTCTATAAGAGGTGATAAGGCCTTGAGGACTCATTCCTACTTAATGGGATTAAGGCCCTTATTAAAGAGGTTCCTGCATTTGGGTAGTTTTCTTTTTTGCTCTTTCTCCTTATGTCATATGAGGATGAATGAAGGGTTCTTCTCTGGATACAGCAAGAAGGGCCTTATCAGATATCAAATGCCAGTACCTTGATCTTGAACTTCCCAGTCTCCAGAACCATGAGGAAACACATTTTTGTTCTATATAAATTACCCAGCCTTGGGTATTCTGTTATAGCAATACAAATGGACTAAGACAAAAATTGGTACCAAAAGTGGGGTGATGCTATAACAAATGCCAGCAACAAACCATTCAGAATGTTGTGTGTCTTCTTTTAACTGCTTGTAGTAAAACATAAGGAAATAAATAATTTAAAGATGGCATTTGTAATTAAAAGGGAAGCAAAATGTAGAAATTTGAAAATTCTCAGCTTACCTATGTAAATAACTAAAAAGCATGTTCAGGGGTGAAAACTAAGCTAATGGCCAAATGACCATTTGATAAGGAGATTAGTTTGAATGCATAGAAGGTCAGGTGCTGTTCATCAAGACAATGGAAAAATAACTCTAAGAGCATTTTGGAGATCTTTCAGGCTGCCATACCCACCACAGTTTCAGAGTACTAGGGCCTAGGGACAGAACTATTCTTGGGGAAGTGGCCTCATGGCTCACTTCTCAGAGCTGCTTCAGATCTCTGCTACCTGCATTCTGGTGCAGCACTCCTTAGTGGCTTAAGTGGGCCCGGGTGCAGCTCAAGTAACCACTTAGGAAAGCACAAGTGATAAGCCTTGGCGGTGTCCACATGATGCGAATTCTGCAGATATGCAGAATACACAAGCTGCAGAGGCATGACTACCTCTACCTGGATTTCAAAGGCTGTCTTGGATAGGCTCATGGTCCAGGCAGAGGCCTGCCATCAGGGTGGAGCTGCCACAAAGAGCTGTCACTAATACAGTGCTTAGTGGAACCTTGGGGACAGAGCCACCTCCAAGACCCTAGAACCATAGAGCCACCATTGTGCAACACCAGCCTGGGAAAGCTGTAGGCACATGATTTTAATGTGTGAGAATTGAAGTGTGTGCTACACCCAGCAAGGCCATTGGGATGGAACTGTCTTGCTATGGGTATCTTAAAAATTCATTTTACTTGAGATTCTTCGGAGATTCATGTCTTTCATCAAATTTGGGACATTTTCAGCCATTATTTCTTCATACTATATCTCTTCCCCCTGCTTTCCCTTCTGAGACCTCTACAATGTGTCCCATAGGTTCTTTAGCCTCTGTTAACTTTTCTTCAATCTTTTTATTCTTTTTTCTCAGATTGATCATTTCTACTGTGCTATCTTCAAGTTCACTAATTCTTTCTTCTGCCAGCTTGAATTTACCTTTGAATGCCTCTAGTATGCTGTTTTTAAAAAAATTATTTATTACACTTTTTAGCTCCAGAATTTCTTTTTGGTTTCTTTTTAGATTTCTCCCTCTTTATTGATATTTACATTTTGCTCATGCATCATTTTCCTGACTCTCTTCACATTTTCCTTTAGTTCTTTGAGCATCTTTAAGGCAGTTGTTTTAAAGTCTCTGTCAAGTAGAGCTGCCATCAGGTCTTCTTTCGGGGACAGTTTCTGTGTATTATTTTTTCCTTTGAATGGTCCATACTTTCCTGTTTCTTCGTAAACCTTGTGGTTTGTTGTTGTTGAAAACTAGACATTTGAGTCTAATAATGTTGCAAATTTGTAAATCAGATTATCCCACTTCCCCAGAGTTTGCTGTTTGCCAAGAATTAGCCTGAAGTGTAAACTTGAGGTTGTTTTGGGTCTTTTCTGAGCATGTCTTTTCCCAGGTATGTGCAATCACCTTCTAATTTTCCTCTTCTAGGCAGTTTAAAAAAAAATCCTAGTCTTTAATGTCTCGATTTCTCTAGAGAGGAAAAAGCAAAAATGAAGGGGAGAAGGGTGCTAGCTTTTTAAATCTCCCGGAAGTCATTTCAACTGGAGGGAGAAGGATTTGTAGCAATGCATGTACTCCTGGAGCAAGCTACACATAATTTGCAGGAGCTAGGGGGCCAAAAGGACACCCTCTTCCCAATATCAGTGCTCTGATTACTGATTGCTGTTTTATTGGAGACTCAGTCAGATGCTAGAGAAGTGGTCTTTATTCCATTCCCACATGCGACTCACTTGCCAGTACTCTCTGGACCAAATAGACAGTGGTCAACAATTGTAAAGTGGTGAGGTCTGTCACTGGGGAAATGAACACTTTACTGGAATATCTCACAGAGCAGCCCAGTATTATTTGTCACATCCCAGTGGCATCCTCCTAACAAAAGTTCTCAAATCCAACCTTTTTTATTAAAAAAATCATTTGTTAAGACTCTATGATTCCACTTATATGAGATATCCAAAGGAGCCAAATTCATAGAGACAGAAAGTAGAATGGTGGTTACCGGGGGCTGGGGAAATGGGGAGAAGGTGAGTCATTTAAGGGCTACAGAGTTTCAATTTTGTAAGATGAAAAGAGTTCTGAAGATGGATGGTGGTGATGGCGGCACACAATGTGAAGGCACTTAATTCTGTTGAACTGTACACTTAAAATGGTTAAGATGGTAAATTTTGTTATGTGTCTTTTACCACAATAAAAAAGTCATTTAACCTTTTATAAAGTTACTTAAATTTCACCTACTTCCCAACCAAGGTGGCCCCAAACAGTTAATAATGAAATATATAAGGTCTGACAATTAAGTTCACAAAGTCATCCTAGTAAAAACACTCCTACCCCATTGCTGAATATCACTACAGTCACCTTCAAAGTACTCCTCTTGGAAAGCTATGCAGTGATGTCAGTACTGGTCCACCTGTCAAAGCAATTTTGGAACTCTTTTTCTAGAATGACGATCAGAGCTGTTGTTGCAAGAATGTTGGAGTTTGGATTAGAGCAATGAACAAACATTACATCTCTTGTTAAACTTGGCAAGAGTGGAAGTGAAATCAGGGACATGTTAGTCCAAGTTTATGGGGATAATGCCATGAAGAAAATGGGAGTGTACAAATGGATTAAATGTTTTCCTGAGGGGAGAGAACGCATCTGATGAAGAGAGGTCAGGACGACTAGTGACGAGCAGAACTGATGAAAACATTGCAAACATTAATTGAGTTGTACATTAAAGTCATCAGCTGACTGTGAGAAGCACAGCAGAGCAAATAAGCATCGATAGAGAAACAGGAAAATCTTAACTGAAAATCTCAGCATGTGAAAGGTGTACAAAATGGTCCCGAAGGAGCTCTTGCATCACAATAATGCACCAACTTACACAGCACTGTCTGTGAGGGAGAGTTTTTAGCTATTAAACAGATAACTGTACTGGAACACCCTCCCTACTTACCTGATCTGGTCCCCAGGGACTCTTTTCTTTACCTGAAGACAAAGGCAATATTGAAAGGAAGACATTTTGATGACTCAGAACATCAAGGTTAATACAATGACAGCTCTGGTGGCCATTCCAGAAGAAAAGTTTCAAAACCGCTTTGATGGGTAGCCTAGGCATTGGTGTTAGTGCATACCTTCCCAAGGGGAGTACTTCGAAGGTGACTGTACTGATATTCAGCAATGAGGTATGGAGGACTTTTTCTAGATTGAGTTTGTGAACTCAATTGTCAGACCTCGTATGTATATATAAATAAAACCAAAAGTTAGGGGTATGCACATTAGTGCACGCTGCATCCAGATGCGTACACACGGGCTCTGTCATACTTCCAAGAGAGGGGGAAGGTGAATGTCCTAAAGTCAAACCTAGAAAAATTGTTGGAGACTTGGGCTGTCAGTGCCCTTGTATGCAAAATGATGAGAAAGGAGAGGACCTGAGAGGGGAGTGGTCTAATTTGACTGGAGTGAAGGCTAACGGGAACCTAGGCAGAGAAGGAAAACACCTCAGCCTTCACGAAAGCTCCTTTTCTTCCAAGACTCTAGGTGCCACGTTTATATACAGCACTTACTCTCTGCAGAGTTCGGTAAGGTGCATCTGCAGTGTGGGCTTTTGTGAAGACTTGGATTATTAAGATGCAAATTAATAATCATAATTCCTGCCCCTCAAATGGCACTTCTTTCTGAAAAGTCTTAAAGAGCTTTAGTATTTACTGTTCCACACAAAATGCCGCTTTCTCAAATAATACTGTGAGGTATAAACGGCCACAAAACAGATATAAAAAGAAAACAATTTAAATACAGTCACTATCGCAGGTGCATTTGGGATGGGAAATGTATTTGGTCGGATAAATTGTTATCAGCTAGGCTTTCCCTTCTTTTCTGCTTTTTTAAAAGGCACCAGAAAAACCCAGGGTAAGTTACCATGAAAAGCTATAATAATGCTAATTTTGTTCCCATTTCCTGGCTTTTTCCACTAGACTTGAGGCTCTTTAATATGACTTTAACATTTTTCCCCATTAATAATAGCTTTTCTTGTGGGTTCGGCTCTTTTGAAGTCGTATTATTATTTCCCTCTATGACTGACTGTGGCGCATTTGCTGTTTAAAATCAACTCCTAACACAGGAAAGCACATTCCCAAGGGCCACGCTGTCCACCATGAAGTCAAAAGCTTCCAAAAACAAGTGGGGATGCATCATTCTGAACGGAAACATTTGGGGCAATTTGCCCTGCAACCTCCTTGTACACAGGCAGATCTGGACCCTGGGATGCATTTAAATGAGAAGGCAGGCGTGTGATCTGTCACTTGCTGCCTGCAGTCCCGGTAACAGCCTGGGCACCAGCGGTATCCACACATGTGGTAATCACCCACTGTGGGCAGTGATTTCCTGCATACTCCTGCCCTGCTTGGCAATAACTGCTTTTCCCCCAAAGGCGTCCCTGCGGACACACAGATGCTGAGCTGGGTTGTCAAGGGAGCGTGAGTCCTAAATGCTAGATCTGAGGGATACAGGGATCATGCAGCCAAGCAGTGAGTGTTCAGTCAACTCCCTGTGGCAACTGTGGCCTGATCCTGCTTATTAGAGGCTCTGAAGGACAGCTCCACCTGCCCCAGACCCCCAGACTGTGAAACACATTTGCAACCTTAATAAACATTGCTTGGTTGGTCGAAAAAAGATCGGTTTGTTGAATACATGAGTGAATGAGTAAATGAAAAAGAAAAGAGTCGGTCACCTTAAGCCCCACCATCCCCCACTTTTGAAAATTGAGGATTGGATAGGGGATAAGCTCTTGCCAATATCACAGAGCTGGTTTCTGGCAGAGCTTAGATTCAAATCTTTGTCCACTCCCCTTCCACTGCTGTGCTCATAACAATTGATCAGGTTCCCACCTCTGAGTCCGTTTGATTTGAGGGTCTTCTGGAAATGTTCTTAACAGCATGGCCACCAGTAAGTGAAAATAGTAAAGTGTCATAGAGTAATGATAACTAATGTTTGCAGCGCACTGTCTCTTCACCAGGCACTGTTCTAATTGCTTTGCAGACACAAATTAAATGCATGTTAACCACCGTCCTATGGAGGTCAGATTGGAATCATCCTTTGCTGATGAGACAACTGAAAGTAAATACGGTGTTACTTGGCAGCTAGTGGTAAGTACTGCATTCAGATCCGGACATTTTGGCTCCGGAGTTCATGGTCACAGCCTTTGCATTGTTGCTCTGATAGAGGTCGGTGCCCTGGCATATTCCTTCTGTCCCCTTGTGGGTCTGAGGAATGTTAGGGCTGTCCCTGCCTGTTCCTACCAAGACATACAACCTCCCTCTTGTGTCCCTAGGTGGGAATAACCCCAGCAGAAATGGCCCTGACATGCAGATGGTGCCTTCAGCCACATGCCTCTGGTATGAGTCCTTGGCACGACCCGTCGTCTCTGTCCCCATCCCTCTCTTCACAGCCATCTCTGCTGTCCCCTCTGTGGACCTGCAGGTTTCTAAAGCAACCACCAACCTTAGCCACAGGCCCTGGGTTGTCCACACCTGAATCCCTGACATATCTTGAGGAAAGGACCCATCAGTCTTATTCTTCTGCCTGCAGCTCCCTTCTCTCAGAGGGAACTGGGTCCTAACTCCACAATGTACCGTCATGGTTGGGAAGTCGGTTGACAGAGCCTGAGTCCCACCTTCCTGGCCTCAATGCAGCCAGAGATGAGAACTGTCCCAGGACCTTTCTTCCCAGGTCTTAGTCCTGAGTACTTGGCTGGTATGTTTACGAACGCGTGTGAGCCCCTTGAGATCAGGAATCACGTCTTCTTTACTCCATAACCTCAGAACCAAGCACAGAGCCTGGCTCATTATGGCTTTACTGGTGTTCGTTGGGTGAGTGAATAAACACATACAGGAGCGCAATATATTTGGTTAATGTCAGATGAGAGAGGCCCCCTCATCTCTCTGTTATAGGCTGAAAAGATGCCATTTGGGTTATATTAGAACAGTCATTTAGAAAAGTCTTAAAAACTTGTATTTTTTTTGTAGATGAGTTGGGCTGAACATAAAAGGTGCTTGGATTCAAAAGTGCACATTTTCTCTATCCCCCCCACTCCTCCCCAGCATGGCCTTGCCCGACTGGCCAATCTTATCTAACAGGCCATTGCTGGTGCTGAAGAAGAAGCAGCTGGCAAGCCAGACCACCTAATGATTAGGAAAGAGTCCAAGGCCAACAGGAGAGTGTCTGAAAGCCTGGTGTGGGCATTGCCCACCTCCCCTCCATCTGGGAATAGGAGGATGTCAGATTGTTACAGGCAGGATTCAAGGAAACCCAGGAGGAATGAGGAAGCTCTCGAGGCTACCAACAACTGAAGGGCAGGGTCAGCAGATGGTTCTGGAAAAGAAAGCGAGAACTATGGCCAAAGGAGAGGGACTCTCATGGGGCAGGAACACAGCCACTGCCATCCAGCGGTCTGGCAAGGAGGGAGCTGGGGGTGTCAACCCCCTGCCTCTCTGATCTCCCATCCGTCAACTTCCTACTGGTACCTCCTGGTGGCTGAACCCAAGTGGAACCCAGCAGGCCGGGGCATGTGGTGATGCCATCCCGGTGTCCCAGCACTCAGGACAGGATGCAGAATGCTGGAGTGTGGGTCCAGAGGGACAAACCGAATACCCAGTACTGTAGGATGAATTCACTGACTAAAAGCCTCCTACTACCAAAAAGCAAAATCAACACAAGATGTTAAAAACCATGATTCTGGTTCAACCTTATTTCACGAGCAGGGAAACTAAGGTAGAAAGTAGGGACTTGAGGGGTTGACCCAAATTGCAAATGCAGAACCCCTGTCACCTGCTTGCATCACCCTAATTTGTCCTCAAGAATATCCTTTGAACTTTTTCTCTAGGACGTACGCCAGAGTCACACACTTGTCTAAGAACTGGTGTTTGCAACCACTTGCTGATTTTTCATGATAGGACTCTTAAATCACCTGCCGTAGCCCACTGCCCGCCACTCCTGGGCCTCTAAATTTACAGTTCAGTTAAAGTCACGTCCATGAAGGGGGGGGAATGAAGGCTCTCCCAACCCCTTCAAGCCCCCAAATTGATTTGGCACTCGAAGTCACTGTTATATTTTATACTGAGTCTTCTGAATCAGTTCATTGAATTTTAGCTGTAGCTATATAAAATCCTCTCCAGTGAAATTATTTGGCCATATTGCGGATGGCTCTGCCATGATCCATCAATGCCACTAACTATCAGCAATAATAAAAAAAAAATCCTCCTTCTCTTTTCATTGTAATGAATTTTCTAAACTCAGATTGAACCTTGGAAGGCACTTTACTGGCTTTTTAATTTTTAAAAGGTAGCATTTTGTACTTTTCTATGGAGCCCACAAGGTAAGTGGTGGCAAGTCTGGAATATGTCCTGGGTTGAGAAAGAATGCTGAGGAGATTCAGGTAACCCTGGCTTGGATTTCATGGGAGGGGGGGGATGGGCCTGGGGAAGGCTCTCGGGAGTCCAGTTTGACTTAGACGCCTGTGAGTCAGTGTGGGTTAGGAGGCAGGAGTTCGTCAGGCAGAGAGCAGGGAAGAAAATCCAGCTGGGGTTATCTCAGCGCATCAGTACATTGATAAAGGGGGAAAAGTTTATCCAGTGCTTGCAAAAGTATTCATCATTGTCCCACACAAGTACCTGATTTCCGGGGCAGAGAGGAAGCTATTGAAGTCAACTTCAGGAAAGCATTGCCAAGTGGCTTAGGTAGAGGAAGCAGATGGCATCACAGAGAGGAAATAATTCACAACTCAGAGAGGAAAATTTATGAGTACAGGCAAATACTTTGACCCCACAAGTAGCTGGGTATTAAAAGCCTAAATCTTAAACTCAAAGCATGTATCTGGAGTTAATATAAGTAAGACTTTCGAGGCAAATCTTTAGGCTAATCACAGAGCTGGCATTCATATCACCTTACCTGACAGGGGCAGAGTTGAAGTTTCTACCCCTTGCTGGGATAAAGTGAACACATCTGCATCAGTACCGTGGTCTCCTTAGAGTGGCACTTAATGTATACGTTCCCTCCTCAAAGGAACATCCTTTAGTTCATCAACATTTTATCTCTCTAGCCATACAATGACATTTTAACCCAGATAAGTGATCTAACTATGGTACCATCTCATAGTGATGTCTGGTCTAAGTGCCGGGAAGAGTAAATGGCATATGTTTGAGTCTGCATCTCTTGCTTACAGTCCAAAGTCCTGGAAGAGAGAGGGTGATTGGCCAAGCAAGGGTAATGTGCCTACCTTTAACCGGTGGCAATTCCCCAGAAGCTGCCTGGATGCTTTGGCAACCCCAAAACAACACATGTACCCTACAAAGCCCAAAAGAAAAAAAGAGCCAGGTTAGAAGTTCCCTTTGCTCAAAAGCATGTATAACCTGAATTCTTCCTTTCCTTTTCCTTTGGAAAGGCACTTGGTCGTCTTTCCTTTTTCCCTAGAAGAACAATGGTTCTCAAGTTGTGATCCCCAGACCTATAGCATGAGCTTCACTCAGCGCATTAGCTTGTCATGGCTGCCGTAACAAACGGTCATAAAGTGGAGTGGTTTAAAACTACAGAAATTCATGCTTTCACAATTCTGGATGCCAGAAGCCTGAAATCAAGGTGTCAGCAGGGACAGGCCCCTTCTGAAGGCTCCGAGGAAGAACCCTTCCTTGTTTCCTCCTAGCTTCTGGAGTTGCCAGCAGTCATTGGCATTCTTTGGCTTATAGATGCATCACTCCAGCCTCTGCAACTGTCACCACGTAGCATTGGCCCTGTGTGTCTCTAGGTCTGTGTGTCTCTTCTCTTCTTCTATAAGGACACTAGCCTTATTGGGTTTAAGGCCAGTGTGACCTCATCTTCATTAATTACATCTGTAAAGACCCTACTTCCAAATAAGGTCACATTCTGAGATTCCTGGTCGACAACAATTTTAGAGGAACATCATCTAACTTAATATATCTGGCACAGGCAAATTCTCAGAAATGCAAATTCTCGGGCCCCACCTAGACCTATTGAGTCACAAAGTCTGGAAGGGGAGCCCAGCAAACTCTGTTTTAATAAACTATCCAGGGGATCTCCAGCCCTCTAAAGTATGAGGACCAATGTCCTAGAAGGAGCTACGTATGCATCTCTCAACTTCAGCATTCAGTTCTCACAGAAATAGTTATCATTTTAAGAAGAAAGGACAGTCTAAAGAGAGAGACAGGAATGTGGTACTAGAGACTGGACCCTGAAGCTAGTGTGACTTGCACCTGAGCTCTGATGACCTTGCCAATGATTGGGAGCTGACATACACTTACATTTGCCAAAAATAACCATCATCGCGTCATCATCATCATCCACTCAAATCTTATATGGCAAAAAACAAGTCATTACATAAAAGCTCTCAAAATATATTTATTAGAGTCAAAGGATGATACTTACCTAAACAATAGATTTAATTTTCTTTTCTAGTCCTTAATATTGGTTTTTCCCCTCAGAGAAATTAAGGCTTTTCTTAATAGTCAAAGAAAAAAACAAACAACATTCTCTTCTAAGCTTCCTAAGTTCAGATTCCTCCTCATGAGGAGGAATCTGTCTTTTCAGTAAGTGACATGTTGTACAGACTCATGTTCAGGGCCTGGCTATTTGGAGGTTTGGTCCTGATGAACCATGGCTGTTTCACCATGATTAAGCTTTATTTCACATATCAACCAATCCATCAGCCAAGAAGAAATTTCAAGCATATGCTCTGTGCTCCAACTCTGTGTTGAATATTTTTTGAGAGCACTAGGAAGGAGACTACAGAAACCCACCTACACACTCTTTTCCCCGTACAAATATAATCCTTAAGGAGGCAGTGTAGGAAAGAGTGTGAATTTGATGGCTGAAGACCTCGGATGTATTGCTAACCATTATCTTCCTGCTCTAGAATAGCCTGTGGCAGAGACATTTACTCCTCACCAAAATCTATGTAGCTTTCCATATGTCATGTGACCAATTCTGACCAATAGGTGTGAACAGAGTGATGTGTGTCACTTCCAGGCCAGAGTATTTAAAAACCAATGTCTGACTCTCCAGTTTTTCTCTTCCTCTTCCTCAGCGAGCTTTGAAGCCGACTACTGAACATCAGTACCAATGTGATCTCCATCAGCCTGAATCTCTGAGTGACCAAGTGGAACAGAGCCTCCTGATCACTTACAATGACTGAGTAAGAAGTGAGTTTTTGTTGGTTAGGCCACTGAGATATGGGTTTTCAATATGTCACTGCACCATAGCCTATTGGTTAAAACACTGAGAAATGGATTTTTAATGCGTTCTTGCAGCATAGTTTAGTCTATCCTGACTAATAGAGCTGCCAATCTAAATTTGATCAATAGGTTATTTTCCCAGGTCTTTGAGATAGTATGGGTACCTCAGTATATGAATAAATGTTTGGAGGGCATTTATCAAAACCACAGTTTGTTCACCAGACTGGTCCTGCTACAAAACCAATGCTACAGCATCCTTTGTCCAGCCTTCCCCAGCTACATTTATTCCTGCCTGTTTCCCAGCCAGTTTCTCCAGTTTTTTTGTTGATTCTGTGGTTCTTTTGATATTTTTGCAATAAATTCACCTTTGCTTAATTTAGGTCAAAGCCTTTTTCCATTGTCCTCAGTAGGACTTTCTTCCCCTTGGCCTTGGCACCACCAATAATGGGACACAAAAGAGGGCCCACCTGTGTCCACCAAGAGATTTACCACTCCTCTGCCATGGGCACTGCCCACACCACTACCAAAAATTACCTCGGAGACCAGGTCCAAGGAGGAGACTATAATTATCAATGATTTTCCCCCTTTCCTGAGAGGCCATCAGAACCAATCTCACTACCTCAGACCTCACAAAACAGTGCCCCCTCCCAGGCCTTTCCTTACTGATTTGATTCCCACATAGTTCTGGGACTCTCCTGACGTGAGTCAAGCTGTCAAACTTTCCCAATCCCACGCTCTTCCAGTGTGCCTCTAAAACTCCAGTCCCATCAGCAGCATCTTCACTGGCCTAAGGGAGGACCAAGAGAGGTTGGTCAATGAATACAAAGTTTTAGTTAGACAAGAAGAGTTCATTGTGTGTTCTGCCACTCATTAGAGTGATGATAGCAAATGACAATGTAGGACATATTTCAAAATAACTTGAGGAGAGGATTTTGGAATGTTTTCACCACAAAGAAATTATAAATGTTTAAGGAGATGGATATGGTAATCGTCCTAATTTTATCATTATACCGTATACGCACACATTGAGCCATCACATTGTATCCCATAAGTATATACAATTACGTGTCAATTATATATTTAAAAATTAAATTTAAAGTATAATTTATTTATTTATTTATTTATTTTTTCTTTTTTTTTTTTTGAGTTGGCGTCTCACTCTGTCACCCAGACTGGAGTGCAGTGGCCGCTCTCGGCCACCGCAGCCTCGACCTGCTGGGCTCCAGCGATCCTTCCGCCTTAGCCTTCCAAGTAGCTGGAACTACAGGCGCGCGCTACCACGCCCGGCTGATTTTTTGATTTATTGTAGAGATGAGGTCTTGCCAAGTTGCCCAGGCGGGTCTCGAACCCGCAGGCTCAGGCAATCCACTCACCTCAGCCTCCCAAAGGCGTGGGATTACAGGCTGAGCCACCGAGCTCGGCTAAATTTAAAGTATAATTTAAAATATCAGTCAAGCATGGTGGTATGCACCTGTAGTCTCAGCCCACACCGCACTGAGTATTCAGCAGTTTTTGACCAAAACTCGTCATGACCCCCCTGTCCCAACTTCCCTATTCTTGCCCCAGGAGACTTTTTCTTGTTTCCCCGGATGAAAAAAGTCCTCAAAGGGAAACGTTTCACTGATGTGGAAGAGGTGAAACAAAAAATGGGAGAACCACCAAATGGCATCAAAATTGATGAGTTCAAAAGCTGTCTTGAGTAGTAGAAAAAGTGTCTTGATAGGTGTACTGCCTCAAACAGAGAGTACTTTGCATGTGTCTGAAGTTTAAACATGTAAAAAGACAGTTTTTTAATAAATAAGTCCCAGCATTTTTTGGGTACCCTCTTGTATACTGATGTCTCCAAAAGGTATAACTTCAGTTCTCCCTCTCCTCTAAACTTTAGACTCATATATCCATTGTGTCTTGTTTGTTCAGGCTGCTATAACAAAACTTGGTGGCTTATAAACAACAAAGACTTATTTCTTACAATTCTGGAGACTAGAAAGTCTAAGATCAAGGCCCCACAGATTTGGTGTCTGGTAATGGCTTGTTCTAGTCACAGGTGGCGTCTTCACACTGGTTCTTTATGCAGTGGAAGGGACAAGAGAGCTCTCTGGGATCCCTTTCATTGAAGGTACTAATCCCACTCATAAGGCCCTGCTGTCATGACCTAATCATGTTTCAAAGGCCTCACCCCTTAATACCTTCAACACATGAATTTGTGGGAGATGCAAACCTTCAGACCACATCACACAGCTTAACTAAATCTCCATTTTGACTTCCAATAGTCCCCTTGAACTATCTAAACTATAAATCTTTAGTTTTGCTATTCCTTACCTCCAAATCTGCTCCTCTTTTGTCTTTTCCATTCCAGAAAATGGTATCATGATTAACAGTCATCTAGGCCCCAAATCTTGAACTCAGCTTTAATGATGCCCCTTCTTTCATGTCTGCATCCAACTTACCGGGTCTTGCTGACTCTAACTTCAAAATATATTCAGAATATGACCAACAATGCATCTCCATGGCTCCTAGTCTAGCCTAAGCCATCATCATCATCACAAGAATGAAAGGAGTCTCCAATCTGGTCTCCCTCATTTCTCCAGAAATCCTTTTCTCTAATCAATTCTCCACATTGTAACCAGTATGATCCCACTAATACACATGTCATTTCATGTTTTTCTTCTACGGGAGCGTCTCATCACAATTGGAATAAAATATAAAGACCTACTCATGACCTTCGAGGCCCTGATAATCTGACTACCTCTTTGTCTCCCTTAACTGCTTACTTACCCTATTCTCATTCTTCTTTAACTGCCTTCCCAGTATCTTTGAACACTGTGACCTTTTTATTAATATTCAAGTATTCTGCATCCTTTCTCAAGACCTTTGTCCTCACGGTTCCCACTGTCTAGAGTGTGCATCTTGACCATCTTTGCTTATGGTTCAATCTCTTACTTCATTCAGGTCCTTGTTCAAATATCGTCACCTAAGAGTACCATATTTTACATCATCCACTATCCCTGGTCACTCTCTCTAGTAGATAATCAGTTCTGCCATCAGTCAGTGGAGTTTCCATCATCCCTATCCTTGAGTCTGGGCTGATCTTTTAGCCTGATTTGATCAATACGATGCAGAAGAGGTGGCAGTGTGCCAGTTCCAGGACTACCCTCTAACGGGCTTGGGAGCTCCCACTTTGGTTTTCTCTGGGGAGGCAAGCTGTCATGCTGCAAAGAAGGTCAAGCCTGACAGACGCCATAGAGAGGGACAGAAAACACATGGAGGAGCATGGAGGTATCAAACATATGAATGACTTCTTGAACCTTTCAGCATAGTCCAGTGCCAGTGAAATGCCAGCAAGTGATTGACCCCAGCTGCCACCACATGAGCAAAAGAACCATCCAGCTGAGCCCTCCCCACATTTCTGATCCACAGAATCTTGAAAAATAATAAGTCATTGCTTAAAACCATTAAATTGGGGGATAATTTGTCACATGGCAATAGATAATTGAAATACTCTCTAACTCCTCATTCTGTTTATTTTTATTCCTAGTAATTATCCCAATAAGAAATCACACAATTATTAGTTTATTTGTCCACTGCTCATTATCTGTCTCTCATTCTAGAATATAAACTCTATGAGGAAAATGACTTTATTTTAGTCTCCATAGTATTACCAGTACTTGGAACAATGCCTGACTTATTTCAGGACTCCATTAATATTTGCTGAATAAATGGATATACCAAGAACTCTAACTTGAGCCTTAATTTTCCACAACAAAATCATATCTATCCTCATTAAAATTTTTTTCTTTATATTCCAATATCCAATAACATCTGCCTTTTAAATCAGTGCTCTCCATCAGGTTGTTAGGAAAACTTATCAGGTATTTAAATACATCCAGAAAATACTTTGGTTCGAGATTCGTGGTGCATTTTGAGATGACTTGGGCATTATTATTATTATCGAGCACTGAATAGCACAGAGAAATCCTGTGAGTAGTTTAATGGCAAAGTAGCACTTGTTCCCTGTCTTTCCAGGATAGATTTCTAGTGCCATCCAGCCCCTCCCATTTAAGTGCATCTAAGTCCCCACTTTTAGGACAGAACATCCAGACAGGGGCTGATAGTTCCCTATTAATTCCTGAGATTCCACCAATTTTTCCATCAGGGTAGCACAGGAACAGCCCCCTCTTTGTTAGTCACAGAAGATCATTTTCTAGTATTTTTCCTCCCTGACTCCCTGGCCCTCAGCATGCATAAGACATTGGACGTTCCCACACTGGGAATGCCTTTCTCTGAAATAGGTTTCCTGTGCTTTCTTTCATGCCTGGTTGGAACACAGAGTCATAATTAGAACGAGACTCCTCTCTCAGATCATTGCTCTGATAGTTCTAAATTGGTTCGCACATTCCCATTTTCTTTCTAAATGAACAGGCCCTTTGCCTTTCTGACTGCAGACATGTGAGATTGATCACCAGGCCCCTGACACTTCCCTCTGACTAACATTTTCCCTGGTGCTTTCAGGTATTCTGCCCTATACATTTCATTTTGGAAACCACAGTGCTGGATTGCAATTTAATTTTTCTAAATTTAGTCTATAGAAGGCTCACAGCCAATGGGAGGGGATTACGGCTTACCAGGAATCCACATTTAAGCAAAGGAAAGTCCTCTCTGGGGATCTGGATTTATTTACGGAGTTTGAGGACTCAAAAGAAGACCAAATAGACTTAGCAGCCACACTTCCCTACTTCAATTTAACAGTCTCTTAAGCACAAAATCAAACACAATATAAATAAAGTGGCTCCAGTTTTCCTGAGTGTCTTACCTTAACTTCAGCTGCCTTCTGTCTTGTTGTCCCCTAGATGTCCCCAAAGACCCCATTCTATCTTCTGTGAAGACATGTAGCTTTTTAAAGAGAAACAATCACATCTCCTAAAACGATTCCTGCTACAGCAGCAGCAATCTGGCAGTGCTGAAAGTAAAATTACTAAAAGATCAGATGTATCAAAGATTCTCATTAGAATAGGTACTAATTGTATGCAGTGCCTTTCAGAAAACCTGTTAAGTGCCTTAAATTGTATCGGCGTTATGAGAAATAAGGAAGTGAATCAATTTTATATTTTACTTCTTGCTAATAATGAAGTTAAAGAAAGAAGTCACAATATAGCACAGTAGTTTAGAGCATGCACTGCCAAACTAAACTGGCTGTGCTAGAATTCTGCTAGAATATTTAGCCTTTCTATGCCTCAGTTTTCTCATCTGCAAGTTGGACACAATAAGAGTAGCTACTTCACGGGGTTATCGTGAGGATTTAAATGAGTTAATAAATGTAATCAGGAGACTGTCTGGCAGGTAGTAAATGGTTTCTATTTTATATAGATATAGACATGGATATATGTTTACATACACTCACGTATAAACATACACACATCTGTATGCATTCATTCAATGTAGAACATATCTATTATTAGGGAAAAGGGCATATCGTGCTATCAGAATTCAGAGGCAGAGACATCTTTTGTAGCTGGAGAAAACCAGGAAGGCTTCCTGGAAGATGCATGAGTGGCAAAGACGATAGTGCCAAATGGGCACATTAATTGCACTTGTTTCACCTGCTTCTTAACTCCTTTGCAATTAGACAGGATCTTGTGACTAGTTCTGGCCAATGGGATGTGTATACAAGTGTAACTTTCATTCGGACTCTTCTCTCTCCTACTGCAGTGAATGAGAAGGCCACTTCCCCTAGATGTTGCCGCTGCAGATGACAGAAAGACCGGCAGCCTGGGTACTGTGTGTCGGTGTGAAGCCAAGACATATCCCCCCACCCAAACACACACATACAGCCCCACAAGGGATATGTAGCAGGAGCAAATTGTAAGTCTATCAAATGCTAAGCCACTGAGACCTTGGGCTTGATTTGTCACTATAGTAAGTATATCCTCCTGTTCTGAGATCGTGTGTGTGTGTGTGTGTGTGTGTGTGTGTGTGTGTGTGTGTGTGTGTGTGAGAGAGAGAGAGAGAGAGAGAGATGAGGGTAGCAGAATGGCCCCCCCAAAAGAATAGAAGTAGGACAAAATGCAGTATATTGAACACATATTTGTTTGTTTGGGGGGGAGGGGAGCTGGGAGGGACTTAAATGCCAAATGAAAGGGTTTAAACTAAATGGCATAAGGTGACAGGAAACCATTAGGTATGTGCTTCTTGGAATAATTAATCTAAGCAGGGAGTACCAGGGAGAGCCCTTTGAAGAGCAAGAGGCTTTTATGGTTTTGGGTACCTACCTGAGTCAGAGCATCCCACCCTCCCCCTAAACAGCTCAGAGTACTAGAAGTTTGTTCTGCAAGTCAATATATTAATTTAAAAAAAGAGTTGGGTTGCTATGATCTTTGAGATAGAAATTTCTTCCCGTGATTTCTAAACCGTCTCCATAAATTATCTCTGTGCAGAGTAACAGGAGCCGTCTTGTCTGCTGTTGAAGCTGGAGTAATGTCTCAGAACGACAGATTCTAAGACGAACGATCAAAACCGTTCATGCTTCCACAAGGCAACAGGGAGCTTTGCTGAGCGAGAGCCTTTCTGGAAATGGGAATGATCTTTACATACCTCCACAACTAAAATGAAAACTTAAAAGTGGCCATATTTGTGTCCAGAGTGGAAAAGAATCAGTTGTCTAGAAAAACCAAGAATCACAGTTTTTACAATTTTCCTAGCAATCTCTAAGCCTATTGCCTTGGTGAAGGTGACCCTAGCTCCTGCAACAAATGAACCCCAAACTGTGCGATGGTTGAAACATGGTAGACGTTTATTTCCTACACAAAATCTCCAGATGGTGTTTCTGATTGGCAGGTGGCTTCTCTTCACGTGATAATTCAGGTATGTCGGTTCTTTCTCTCTTGTGGCTTTGTTGGCTTCTAGATGTGACTTCCAAAGACAGCAGGCTCATGGATGGAGGTGTAACAAGCTGGGTCTGGAAGTGGTACACATCACTTCTGTTTGCTCTTCATTGGCCAGAATCTACATATAGGTTCTCCTCCAAATGAAAAATAGGCAAGTAAATGCTATTTGTCTGTATGTCCAGAGGAAAGGTGTTTAGAAACTAATAGTAAGCTAATAGTAGCAGATAGATATTGTCCCCAAACACCTTTCTTCTCAGTTACGTCTATTAAAAGAATAGTAGTAGTCTCCTGGCTTCTGGTTCTTTCAATGGACATTTATTGAGCACCTACTCTGTTCAAAGTTCATGTTAGGAGGCTGGGGTGAGAGATGCAGAGAGTCAGTCTAAAATGTACACTCTATGGACAAAGAAAATGTGGCATGCTTACACCATGGAATATTATACAGCTATAAAAAAGAATGAATGAAACATGGATAGAGCTGGAGGCCATTATCCTAAGTGAACTAACTCAGAAACAGAAAATCAAACAGCACTTGTTCTCACTTATAAGAGGATGTTAAACAATGGGTACACATGGACATACAGAGGGAAATAACAGACACTGGGGACTCCAAAAGTGGGGAGAATAGGCAGGGTAAGGTTTGAAAAATTACCTATTGGATACCGCATTCACTGTTTGGGTGATGGACACACTAAGAGCCCCAAATTTACCATTATGCAATATATCCATGAAACAAACCCGCACATGTACACCCTAAATCTATAAATAAAATTATAATCTACTAGGGGAAAAATATATACAATAGAAAATATAAAGCAGAAAATGATGAGAGCTCCAAGAGAGACTCAGATAAGACTTCTTGGAAGTTCAGAAGAGGGACTAGATGGAGGATTCTGTGACAGGAGTGGGGTGTTCCAGGCAAACCATGAGCAGAGGAGCAGAGGCAGGAAATCAGGGAGTCTTTACAGCAGCAAGTCAGAGATTTGCTTTAACTGCAGTGAAGAGTATAAGAAGAGGGGAGGAAGTTTAAGCTGGAAAAGGGTGTTGGGGTCGAACCCCTTCAGCTCTCCCTAATCACACATAATACGCATCCCTGAGGGAGACTATTCGATCACAGTTTCTATTTTTTAATAAACAGTTACCTTGCTCCTTTTCCGCTTCAGGCGATTATAAAGATGATTACAGAAATGATAGTGATGGTGGGGGGAGGGGTAATGATTAGGAGGAGAAGAGATTTTGTTAAATGTTCTAATCTACCCAGAAATCTTTCTGCCTCACTTTGAGAAGAATCCTTGAGACCATCATTCATTCACAAGCTGCTGAGGACTGATTTCTGCACCCAGGAGTCCACACAAGGAAAAATACTGCCGATTATGGGCTGCTTTTGGGAATCAGCAGAGCTGGGCCGCTTGGCAATCAGTTTAGAAAACACTGAAGTCACGAAGCAGCACATTGAGACCAGCTCGGAATGGGACCAAGAATCTTCATCAGACCATGGGACTGCAAACCCCTGGTGTTGAGGGTGGATGAACCTACCTCAGCCTTCCCAAAAAGTGCTGGTGGATAAGAGTACTGATTCTTCATTTAAATTAGGCAGACAGACAGCTAAATGCATGACCCTGTAGCAACTGGCAGATGAAGTTTGGCAATAATGCAAGATCGTTTCCGTTGAACATAAATGTCACCTGGAATGGGGGTGTGTGCCACTCAGTCTGTCACATGGAGTTCACCCCTCTCCTTTTTTTCTTTGTCTGCCTGACCTTCTGGAATCATTTCAGCTCCTAGGCATGTTGGGGAGTGACAGGAAGACGCCTCTGCCCCGTGAAAACCATGACAGTACCTGTATCAGTTTCCTAGAACTGGTGCAACAAATCACCATAAACTTGCCGGCTAAAGGCTACAGCAATGTATTCTCTCACAGTTCTGGAAGAGAAACCCTAAGATAGTAGGATGCCTGACCAGTGGGGATGGAGCAGAAAAAGCAAGAACTAGAGTCATAGCAGCTGAGAGGAAAGGCCAGGATCACCCAGTCATGGTCAGGTTCACATATTGGCTGTGATAAGGCATCAGCGAGTTCATGAAGAAACGAGAGAAATACAGATGGTCAATGTCATGCCTCTGGCTCTTACACATACCACCCACTGTTGGAATTCCTAGGCATCCTTCAGAACCAGCTTGTGACCACTTTCCCTGATTCTGTCCTCCCTTTTCCTCCCTTCCACCACCGCCTCTTTCCCGGGCACCTGTGCTATCTACCCACAGTACTAATTGTAACCTCTTTTGTGCCATCAGCTCTGATGTACCTAACATGCTGCTTTGCACACAGCAAATCCTGAATATGTTTCCCTTCCTTATCCCTTAGAATCCTTACCACAACTTTAGAAATTTTTGCTGCAAATCAAATATGAGCTGAGTTTTTAGAGAATTCCTAGTTTATGTGCAAAGACATAAAGATGTAATAGAATCCTTTCAAAGAGCTCTCTTGCTAATGCTAAATCGTAGGGAACAATGCATTGCCTGACATTTTCAGATTCCCAGACCAGAGATAGAATATGATGGGGGTGGGGGTGGGGAGAGGTGAGCAGCTTTGCAAAGGTTTCTTGGTCCCATTCTTCTCTCAGACTCTATCTTTATTCATGGGGTAGAAAGGGTAGGGATTTACTTAGAGAACATTTCATGAACGCACACAGGAACAGATCCCCTGACTTTTTTTTTTCCCAGTCAAACTTTAGAGATAAACAAATATATACCTGCCTCATAAAGGGTTTAAGGAACTCCAAAGGACTTCACGGCGATACAGGGAAGTTTGTGTGGGTGCGTGTGTGGTTTGGGGTGAGAGAGAGCCAGAGTTGGTGTATGTTGGAGATGGGGGAAGAGGTGGCAGATCAAGTTAACGTAAGGAAGTTGAATAGGCATTTGACTGCTTAGCCAAATATACAAGTAGTTCCTAGAGAATTACATCATTATACAGAAAGGAGTTTGTTTGTAAGTGGAACACTTCAGGCTAGGAGAAGGTTTCAGCACCTGCTTTAATCAACCTTACAACTATTTTTATGAAGAGTTACACTTGTAGAAGTTTGAGTAGTTTTCTCGAGTTCCTTCCCTTTGCTTATAGTTTGGAATTCTTCCATGTTTTTGGACATAAATAAACGCAGCTGTTTGCTCTGTGAGAGCCATGGGAAACATATATTTATGCTGCATTTGTAATACAGAGAATGTTCAATTGAGACTGAATTTGGCTTCTTGCCGTATGTTTCAACTTTTCTTTTTAATATCATAAGGTCCTTCATTCATGCAAATGATGCTATTGACTCATCAGCATGGTATAGTGAAAGAACAGGGGTCTGGGCAAAACACAACTGAGTTTCATTTCTGCTTCATCAGTAGTGACCTTCCTGGATGTGGCAGATTATGTTTTCCAAAGATGGCCTCAAAAATCTCACATCCTATGTACTCCTTGACAGTGTTACTTTGACACTCTCCCATCTAGAGGAGGAGTTTATGCCAACTTCTCCAAAATCCAAATGGCCTCGTGACTCCCTTGCAATCATTGGAACGTGGCAGCAGTGACCTATGCCTGACCTCTGAGGTTAGGTCTTAAGGCAATGCAGCCTCTGCTTTGGAAGATTGACCAAAATGTTCTCGTGAATGTTCGTAAGAACTTTCACCCTGGGAGCTGTGCTGCCATGAAGAAGTTTGACTATTCTGAGGCCGTCCTGCTCCGAGGAAGCTAAGTGGCATGGGGTAGCCACACATGGGTCCTCCATCCAGTCAACAGTCCTAGTCTTCGTGTTCTCCCAGCCCGGGGACCAGATATATGATTGAAGAAGCCTTCTGGTGATCCAAAGTCTCAGGTGCAACCTTCGTGCTTTCCCTGCTACACCCTTTTTGAATTCCTGACCCACAAAATCTGTGAGTCAATCTCACAGTCATAATTACAGTCATACTCTGGAAGCGATAGGAATAGAATCAGCGGCAACAGAAACAGAAAAATTGGAACAGAAATTTGGAACCTGGAAGTAGGGGGCCACTGTAACAAAAACTAAAACATGCAGCATTAGCACTGGGACCCAGACAGAGGTGGGTTCTGAAAATCCCCTGTGAGTAAGTAGAGCAAACTGGAAGGGCCTCAAGGAGGGTGTTGATGAGGGTTTAAAGGAAACTGGGGAATATGTTATCAGGAACTGAGGAAGGGGAGATCCTTGTTATGTAGTGAAAGAAAGTTCAGCAAAACGGTTTCCTGTGATAATGGATACAAGAGAAAACGTGTCTATTAAATTTGATTCCCAGGCAGCATATTGAGAATGCTGACTAACTTCTTTCAGTTTCCTATATAAAAATGAGAGAGGAGTGAGATAAATTAAAGACTAAATTCTTAAGCATTCTAGTGTAATTTGGAGGCTTAGAAATGTTTCAGAATAGCCTTCTCAGCCAGGAAGGGGACCCAAATTAAGAAATAGATTCTGAGAAAATATAGATTCAGGATGAAGTTGTAAGATCCTTTGTTTAAATCTCAGAGAGATCACAGGTGCTACTTCAGGGACTCTTCCAGAAAGATAAAAGTCCTTCTAAAGACCTTTAGTGTGTGCCTGACACAGCTTCTTCACTAAATAACAAGACTTCAAAGAATCATGAGTGCACTGTCTCATGATAGCCACACAAAGATTCAAGACAAAGAAGAGCCTGACTCAAAGGGATTTGTAGGTGTGATTTTATTTAATAAGGTGAATTATATATTGACACACTGTTTAAAAAACAAAGATTTTTAAAAAAGAAATTATGTCACCTTTGACTGAGAGAAACAGAGATCCTATAACATGAAAAGAGGCCTTTCGACCCCCAATCTTGGATGGGCAAGAAACAGGTTGAAAAGGCAATTTAATTGCATGCAGAAACCATTTCATATGGAAGAGGAAAGATAACTCAGACCTACAAAAATAAAAAAACACCTCCCCCCCAAAACAACCCAAATCCCCCAAAATTCCCAGGGTGTAGGAATGAGTCCCAAGTTGTGCTCCCATTTCAGAATTGTTATGGACCAGAGACCTTCGGTTTTTCTGATGCCTTCTGTTTTCCCTGCCTTTGAACAGGATTGTTGACAGCAGTTATCTCATGCCTGTCCTACTATTTTGCTGCTGGTATGGGGGACAACTAACTCATCTCTTTAATTCATAGATCTACAAATCAAGAGGAAGACTGACCAAAAAAACTGTACCTGAGATTCATCCACACTTGGAAAAGATTTAGATGATGAGATTCTGGACTTTCAATTGATGCGGTAATGGGATGAGACTTTGGGTATCTTGGGAGAAAGGTGATTCATTTTGCACGGGCAGTGGAGTATTGTAGTCAGTAGGCCTGGCCATGGTGGTAGTCCCAAAAATGACTGTAACAATTGCTCCCATCCCATAAACTTCTCTAAAGTGTAACCCTGTTACTCCTCCCATCAAGAGGTGGAATTTAAGACAAGTTTTTTACTCACTTATAACCAAAAAAATGTTGTGGAAATGATGCTGAATGGTTTCCAAGGATAGATCATAAAAAGCAATGTAGTTTCTGCCTTGTTTACTAGACTAGTCATTCTTGAAACTCCACGGCACCATGTGAAAAATTCACTACCCTTGGGCTGCCATGCTATGAGGAAGAGAAGCCACGTGGAGAAACCACATGGAGGCACTTTGGCCAAGAGTCTTAGAGTCCTTCCAGACTGGCTGTCAGGCATGTGAAAGAATGAGGCTTCAGATGATTCCGCTAGCCAGTGTCCCCCTCTGCTTTTGAATCTTCCCTGTTGAGGTCCGATGCATCACGGAGCAAGGCAAGCTGACCTTGCTGTGCTCTTTCTGAATTCTCGAACACAGAATCTGTGAACATAATGAGATGTTTTACACCACCACATTTGAGATGGCTTGTTATGTAGCATTGGTAATGGGAGCCCCGGACCTTATTTTATTTTACGTTTTTAAGATAAAGAGTTTGGTTTAAGTGACTTCCAACATCCTTTTTCAGCTACAAAGACTGGAACATCGAATCGCGTCACTTTATGGCTTAAAACCCTTTGGGTCAGGCTAGTGCTGTTTCCCTCATCCCCAGGCTGTTTTCTTCTTTCTGGGCACATGGCCACCTAGCTAGAGAGTGCATTTCCCTGCTCCTCTGCAGTAGCGTGTGGCCCTATGACTCAGTTCTCACTAATAAAATGTGAGTGCAAGTGACATACGCTACTTCCCTGCCCCTTGCCTAGACGGAAATTGCCTGGGCTTTTTTCTTTCCCACATGCTGAAACACACTTGGGTCCTCAACCCAGCTTTACACTTGCATGGTGAGGAACCTAGGATCCTGAGTGGCCTTGAGGGGCAGGGCTGCCCCGCCAACCTTTGTCCTCTGAAGGAGAAATTCAGTTCTTAGTCAAGCTACTGTGTATATTTGGGTCTCTTTGTAACTGAAGCTCAGCTTTAATCCTAATACAGACTTCAAAGGTTCCCAGCGATAAATTCCTGAACATGGCTAAGGCCCCGGCCCTCCCTCCAGCCTGATCTCCTGTCACTCTCTTGCTGCCTCGCTGTTCTCTGGTTGTGCTAATCTTCATCAAGTTCTTTGTCCTCATGCTGTTCTCTCAGCCTACCTTCTTGCCCAGTTAACTTTTATACCTCCTTCCAGGTCTTGTTTTCCATGATCCTTAATTTAGATTCCCTATTATATTTCTTATAAAGACCCTAGTTTTTTTTTCTTTCCTAGCATGCATTGCCTTGGTGATTAAAGACTTTTTTGCATAATTGTTTGATGATCTGCGTCACCACTATACCATAGCCGTCATGAAGACAAGGTCGATGTCCTTCTTATTTCCTGCTCTATTCTTGGAATTGAAACAATGCCTGGTACGTAGAAGAAACTCAAAAAGTATTTATTTTTGAATTTTTAAAAATAAACTTGTAAGATAGCTGACCAAGGTTTGCAGTTTAGGCTTGTAGCCACAAGAAGTAAGTAAAATATTAACCTGCCCCTGTGGGTGTCAACCTGTGACATTGTCTCCATAGTTATTATGTTCATAAATCAGCTGAGCTCATCCCACTAGGCTGTGGTCCTCCTGGGTTTGTTCACTGTAGACCATCTTGAGTGTCATCAGGGATGCTTCTGATAATAGAATCTCTCTCTTTAAAAAATTGGTTTATGGATGAAAAAGTCCCAAGTATATAGGATGCTGAGTTTAGCAGAATCTGTATGTAAATTGGTATTTTGCTGGTGATCAATCTTGTGCTAAAAATGGAAAATCAATAAAAAAAGAAAATCTAAGGGGAAAAATAAGTTGGAGACATTTTTGGTCCAATGAGTTTCCAAGTCCGAGGACACTGCATCTGAGACCAAGGTGACTGTGCGTTTCAAAGGAGTGGGCAAGAAACCCAGACAACCATCTCACACACTCAGAATACAACAGAAGACCCCAGCAAGAGAAAGGTTCCAAAGGCAATGCCTTCCTCTAGCACTCACTGGGGGAAGCCTTTGTAGTATCTCCTTGAACTGAGAAAAGAGTTGTCATTTAAGAAAAACAGTTCCAGGATCTCACCAGCTGCAGAGTTCACTAAACTGCTGAAGGGACCGGAGCTGGCTCACGTACCAGCCACCGACTGTAGGAACAGCAGTGAGCTTCAGGACATTGGAGAAGCATGAAAAAGAATAAAGAATGAGTCCAAAACACCCCATCTCGCAGCCTTCAACTCGATAGCACAACTGGTTGGCACAATAGAAAGACAGCGATTGTGTAAGGGAAGGGCAATTATTACCGAGTGAACACCAATTCAAATAACTCTGACTGAAGCCAAGAGGGAAGCCTTGGAATGACTAAGCACTCACTAGGACCTACCAGACCTATGCAATGTGAGCTTTCTCTAGGTCAGTGGTCCCCAATCTTGTTGATATCAGGGACTGGTTTCACAGAAGAAAATTTTTTCCACGAACCAGGGGTGAGTGGGGCGGGAGGTAGTTTTAGGATGATTCTAGCATGTAACATTATTGTGCACTTTATTTCTATTTTATTACATTGTAATATATAATGAAGTAATTATGCAACTCAACATTTAAAAAAAAGAGGCACAGACGGAAGTGGTAAATAAGATCATGGGTGGGCCATGCGTGGACTAAAATAAGTGTCAGATTCTGACTTAAAGCCTGCCATCAGATACAGCTGTGCCATTGAAGTACATCAACTCACTTGCCACTCACTGTCAGGGGTTCGATATGAGTCTGCAAGCAATTGATTTGCTATGGTCTCTGTGGGGTCAAACCGCACCGTTTATGTTAATCTGTATTTGCAGCCACTCCTCAGAGTTAGCATCACCGCCTCAGCTCCACCTCAGACTGTCTGGCATTAGATTCGCATAAGGAATGCGCAACCTAGAACCTTGCATGCACAGTTCACATTAGGGCTTGTGCTCCTATGAGAATCTAATGCCACTGCTGATCTGACAGAAGGCGGAGCTCAGGCAGTAACGTGAGCCAAGGGGAGCAGCTGTAAATACAGATGAAGCTTTGCTGGCTAGCCTGCTACTTACCTCCTGCTGTGTGGCCCAGTTCCTAGCAGTACTGGTCCATGGCCTTGAGGATGAGGAACCCTGCTCTAGGTGATTTATGAAGATGTCTACCTAACTTTGCTATAAAGATACGGGGAATGTCTCATGGACGAGAAAGTCATTGTATAGGTTGAACTGTATCCCCCTTCCAAATTCATTTGTTGAAACCCTCACCCTTGGTACCTCAGAATGTGACCTGATTTAGACATAGGGTCATCACAGATGCAATTAGTCAAAATGAGGTCACACTGGAGTTGGATGGGTCCCTTATCCATCATGACCAGCGTCCTTGTAAAAAGAGGAAATTTGGACTCAGAAACAGCCAGGTGCAGAAGGAAGATGATGTGGAGACACACAGGGAGAAGGCTCCTGGGACAGATCTTTCTCTCACGGTCCTCAGAGGACACCAGCTCTGCTGACACCTTGAGTTGAGATTTCCAGCCTGCAGAACTGTGAAGTAATCAATGTCTGCAGTTTAAACCCCTCAGTCTGTGGTGCTTTGTCATGGCCGCCCTGGCAAACTGACACGGTTGCATAAGCACAGCGGAGGCATGGATTGGGGAAGAAGCTTAGTCCTGGATCCACCTCTTATGAGCGATGTGACTTCGGTCAAGTCATTTAAAAACTTTTAAAAATCCTCGGCTTTCTTTTCTCTCACATGCGGACAATCAGGACACTAAATATTCAACAGCCCATAAAGTGCATGGCAGAGGCAGCCATTCCCACAAGTGGCCACCAGAGAGCGGCTGCAGGCACATTAGTCCTTGAAGACTGGATCCAAGACTGGATGGCTAGCCGGGTACCAAGCTTTTACCTGCTGAGGTACTGGTACCACCTGAACCAAGGCTCTGTCTACTCAGAGGGTCATGTCAGTTCAAGCCGGGGAGACACAAGAGGATAGGCATCATTGTACGGGAGCCATAGAGGGTTCTCAGTCATGAGGGAAGCTCTTGGGCAGTGCCCACTGGGCCTCTCCAGGTCTGGGGTGTTAAGTATGGTGGAGGGGAAGGGAAGAGGTTTCATTCAAGAGGTACAGAGCAGCTGTTATTTACCAGTCTTTATGGAAGTGCTTTAATATTTCAGCAACCCATAGGACCTTCCTGACTTTTACCTGCTCAAAATCAGGCCTGGGATAATTATAGATAGTTATATAGTTTTGTGAAAATTAGATGAGGTGATACATGTCATGTGCTTAGCAAAGTGACTGGCATATGGCAAGTGTTCCTAAAATGCTAGCTTATGTTATCAGTGAGAAGAATAGTATTTAAATCATGCTTGACAAACATTTATTAAGCATCTACTATGTGTCAGGTACTGTCCTGGGCACTAGGGCTACAGAGGTATACATAAGGCACAATCCCTGCCCTCAAGGAGTTTATTTTTGGCAGAGCTGAGACACTCTTTTCTACCTCCCTGCTTTTTCTAATGAAGGGATATCTTCCATGTTCCGGTGTCTGTTGTTGAGGTTCCACCTTCTTTTCCATGCTAGATGTCCTCATACGTTCCTCAGTGACTATTTTAGGAACCCTCCCATGCCATGCTTTGGCTTAAGTGACCCCCAAACTGGTAGTTTCTAAAAAAATATGTGCATTGAGGCCTGAATATAATGGATTTTGTTTCCATTAAGATTAAAAAAAGAAAAACAGGCTTGGTTAACAACTTTGCAGTGTTCTTTTCCCAAACAAAGCACAAAAAGATAATCTGTGGCAAAAATCAGGATTGCTGCTATGGTGGCTTGTCTCCAAAGAAGGTAACCATGAAGCTCTTCCCTCTCTGCACTTGGCTTCACTCTAGGCCCATCTAGAAGTGGAGTTTATTTCTCAACTCCTGTGAATTTGGGCCGACCTGTTTTTGACCATTTTGACCAACAGAATATAGTGGAAGTGACTCTATGCCAGGTCCAGGGCTAAGCTTTAAGAGGACTTATAACTTCCACTTCCTCTCCCTTGAAACATTACCTCTTGGGAAGCTCCCATTGGGAGTCCAGCTGCCATGTTATGGGATGCTCCCCTGGAAAGGTACCATGTTGTGGGAAGCCCAGTATGAAAAGAAATGAGTAGGGGCTCCAGTTGGCAGCCTCAGGTAAGCTCCCAGCTTATGGCCAGCCATGAGAGTGAGTCATCTTGGATATCCAGTGCAGTTGAACCTTCAGATAACCTCAGCCCCAGGCACCATCTTATATTCACCCAGAAGACTGCAAACCACAAGAGATGATGAGAAATTGATGTTTAAGCCTCTAGACTTTGGGTGGCCTGCTGCATAGCAATAGACAACCAGAATTACCAAAATTCTGCTCTTCATGAACTTCCAGTATCTTAAACTTCTAAGAATGGTGCAGAAACCAGGGCATGGGAATCAGAATTTCTGGACTATAGTCACAACTCCGTCCCTTACATGCTCTGTGACCATGGGCACATTGCTCTATCTCTCTGAAATTCTATTTCTTCTCTTGTACAGGGAAAGGGGTCCAGATAGCTAAGATTTCTAGTATTTCTACATTCTAAGATACTACAATTTTTCTTGGATGATAGTAATAGCGCCTTGACTGACCTTTTGCACAGTGTCCCGTCCAAATGTAAAATTGATCTTATAGACTCACAGACCTTCAAGATCACCTGGCTCAATCTGCCCATTTGTAGAGGTGAAGACACTGGGTCACAAAGAGGTTATGGTGCCTCAGTTTCCATACTTGCTGTTCTCATCCACTGCTTCCTTTTCACAAGTTTTGTCGAACTACTCCTTCCTTCACCTTGAAAAGGGATCATTGCTTCCTCTTTTCCAAACGTTCTGGGGTTTAGTGAGTCAACACCTCCAATTCACATGTCCTGTGTCTCTGTACTCTTCAATCCCGCCTTCCCACAGCTTTCCAAATGGACCTGGTGTTCCTTTTTTTAAAACTGTTTTTCCACTAAGGTTTTTTCTTTTTAATTTTAAGTTAAATGTATGTAACATAAAATTTATCATTTTAGCTGTTTTCAAGTGTATCAAGTGGGTCTAGTTTTCATAGTTCATTTCCAGCTACTGAAGAGGCTGATATGCGTGTCACATCACAGCTGAAGAGTCCAATTCCAGAGTGTCTCCTCAGGCTTCTGCAGTGTCAAGCTGCTTGGGGACATGTTTCTTGGGGATTCCAAGAGGCTCGAGGGCAGCGGACTGGATCTTAGAAGACTGGATCACAGCTTAGGTCAGCACATAAAAGAAGCCTAAGAAATGCCTGACAGGTGAGTAAATGACCCTGTATGTGAAGGGAGACCCTGTTAAGCCTCTCTTATGTCACCTTAAAGTTGTGTGGGCTTTTTTGTTTTTTCTGTCTCATAGGAAGAAATGGGGTTAGTAAATGGCAGCCAGTGTGTCATATGCAGACACAGGTGGGGCACACATGTGCCTGTTACCCAAAGGTAAACCACTCAGTGCCATAGCAGAAAACACGATAAGCTGGCAAACACCCTTGTTGACAGCATCTATTTATTTACTTTCTTTTGAGTTGGGGACCTTATTCTGCTGTCCAGGCTGGAGTACAGTGGCACGATCACAGCTCACCGCAGTCTCAACTTCCGAGGTTCAGGCGATCCTTCCACCTCAGTTTCCCGAGTAGCTGGGACTACAGGCGCACGCCACCATGTCTGGCTATTTTTTTTTTGTAGAGATGGGATCTCGCTATGTTGCCCAGACTGGTCTTGAACTCCTGGGCTCAAGCGATCCTCCTGCCTTGGCCTCCCAAAGTACTGGGTTATAGGTGTGAGCCACCATGCCTTCCATTTTGAGTTTCTATTAAAGAACAAAGAGAAATCTGACTGAATGAACACTGTAATTGATGCCACCAAGGATGGACAATTTCTGCTCCACAGACATAATAAAAGTGATCAGATCATTCCTGCCCTTTGAAACAGTTGCCCAAATATACTCACAAAGCATGGCTGTGAGCTGCAGACCCATTCCCCTTGGCTTAGCCTCCAACCAAGTGAGCCACAGTAGCTCAGGGCCCCAGACTCGTTTGGACAATGGGAAGGAACGACAGCTTTGGCAGAAGGCAAGAGCCAGTGACAGTAACATTTGTCTCTAACAGGAATGAAGGCACAGCAAAATCCTTGGGCCTGGTTTTGCATCTCAGTGTTCTGAATCTCCTGTTTCAGCGCCATTGCAAGTTGGAGAGCAAGGCCTGGCCCAGAGTTGGAGTTTTCAAGCCGAGGAAGGTTTTTGGTCCCAGCCAGGCTAGAGAGGCCGCTACCAGCAGCCTCTGGTGGGGGATGCACACCACTAGATAAATGCCATGACCTGGCATGGCAGGAGGGGGCATAAAAAGTCAACAACCGGTGTTCTGAAGGACAACCTAATGGACAATAAATATTTTACCAGCTCCAGCCACTTACATGGCATGCCACCTTTTCACCTTTTCCATCACTGTTTTCTTTTTCCCTCAAGTCCTATTGTTCTTCCCCAGTGCGGAAGGAAAAACCACACTCTGTCACTTCACCAGTGAATTCTGTGCACACAGTAGGTCCTCCATAAGTTAATGCTCTTCTTTTCTCCCCTCCCTTTCCATTGAAATAAGCCCATTCATATTTGCTGGGTAAAAATTGTCTCTCAGGCTAAGACAAAAATTAGGTAGGAGGACAAAGTAGGTGATCCTATTTTAGACATTTATCAGACTTCTTTTTTTCTTTCCATAAGGCTTCGGAGAGACAGGGTCAGTCCCTCTCCTGGCCTGCAGGAGAGGCCAGTGGCCCCCGAGTCAGATGTTTCTATTTTCAGCTCCCCAAGTCCAGAGAGCAGTAACCTCCACCTCCCGACAGCCATGCTGCCAACCCGCTGGCTGCTCCCGGCCTGCTGGCTCTCTGCATTTATATTTCCATAAATTTACATCAAATATGTGCTGAATCATATCCCCCCCACGCAGAAGAAATGAAATACATTATCAATAAGTACAACAAATTTGAATAATCTGAAAGCGGATAACTTCTGTTTCTTTTCCATTTAACTCTTTCCAAGGGCCACATGGCCGTCCACTCTCCTCACCCGCTGGATTTCTCTCCAGCTTCCCCGGCGCCCAAGGTTTTCTGCTCGCCTCCCGCGGTTTTTCTTCTGGACTTTCATCAGGTGCTCCAGGCCCTGCCTCTCCCTCTCTCTCTGGGCCTCTTCGGTCCCCCTCTTTTCCTCCTGACACCTCAGTCCCCCTTCCTGGAATCCTCCATCAGCCGAAGGAGGGCCTTTGCCCTCTCTCCTCCCTACCCCCAGCCTCCCGCAAGGCCCAAGCCAATCACGCCCAAGCCTGCACCCCCTTAGGGTGACAATTGCGGGTCCCCAGCCTGCCAGGCCGTCATCAGCCCCACTCCGTCATCTGGAGCGCCTTGGCGGCATGAAGTTCAGCGGGGAGTGCGACTTCCTTCCACCCCCCGCTGCCCGGCTGATTGGCAGCCAGCGGGGCTGGAGGGGAATGGCACGCGCAGCTGATTGCCGCTGGGCAGGAAGGGCCTATCTGCAGGGGCTGCAGGGGCCCCGGGAGCTCAGGGGTCTAAGAGGGACAGAGGATGCCCTGAGCAGGGAAACCGACCAGAATTCCCCTTACGCCTCTCTGGTGTCTGGCTGCTGGCCTTCTGTAGGGAAATATGGATGAGGTCCCTCACAGGGTCTCTCCAAGCAGGGGGCCAGAGAGGGAGGCTTATCTTCTCCCGAATTCAGGTCAGTGTCCCAGGGGACCGCAGGGCTCAGAGCTCTGCAGGACGCCTAGCTGCAGCGCACACTGGGACCTGCAGTCCCCTGACCCTAGTTAAAATCAAGAGCAAAGGAAGTCATTTAGCAATCAGGACACGAGGGCTCCTGGCAGGACCTGTCAAAATAGCCCTCCCTTGACAAGAGCAAGTCTTGGGGAAACTTGGCTCATAGAGCTAATTAAAAAATATATATGTGCCATTAGTAACCATAGTCACGATGAATCATTTTTTCCCAGATTGGGTTTCTCAATTCAGGCAGGAGAAAAGCCACCAGAGAACAAAGTGACCATGAATATTGCCCCAACTATATAGTTCCAAGAAAAGCCCAGCCAAAATCTCTACTGGATATTTGCTTATTTCCCTTTAATGAGAACTCTGACAGCCGGAATTTTGCTTAGGCAGTCAGAATTTGAACTGAAATACTGTCTGGAGAAGTCGTATCAAAAGCTTTAGGGCTTTCCCCTGTGTCTGGGGCTGCTGGGACCTGGCCAGAGACATCTTGCAAGTCAGTTGAGAACTCATAACGAGCCTAGATTGCTAACAATAAGTTCAAGCCATCCACTCTTTCCCAGTCTCTCCAGAGATTTTTTTTTCTTTATCATTATGAGCTGGTTCAATTTCTTAGATTAAGCTGTTTTGGAGTTTCCACATCCAAAACCCTCTCAAACTTTGAAAAGTGAAAAACATCACTCAGAAACATCTAAGCACTTTCTTCTAACACTGTAGGTGCATATAAATAAATCAATAAAACTGGCCCTGGAGCTATGAATATATATGGAAAAATTAGGTCCCTAGAGATGACTTTTCAGAAAGCTAAGGGGATGCACACAGAGAGGCTGAAGCCAACATTTCAGTGGTTTTTCCCAGGGTGGCAAATTGGAGACAAGGACACCTGGTTTTAGGATGGTCCTGTGCACATGGACTGTTGGATGGGACAATTCACGTACTTCTTTTATCAGAGGTAAGAATGGTTGTTGGGTGGTTTTCTTTTTCTTTGGAAAAAGTCAACCACAATATAATTAACTTTGTTTTTGTCAGTCTGGGCTGCTGTTGACGAGGTGTCTAGAGACCTTCCCGTATAGGTGCCTAAAAGCTTACACTGCATTTAATTATTATTATTACTCAATGTCATGCTACATAAATGAAGAGAGATAAAAAAGAATCGCTTGCAGCTACATTGCCTTGGTTTGTGATTTCATCACATCTCACAAGAGAAGTAGGTTTGAGTTGGCACTTGGGGCATGAAACCTCTAAGGAAAACCCAGGCAGCTAGAGACGCTGTTGCAATGAAGTTGAAAGTTTTTGCACAGGCTGGAGAGGGGAGAGGCTTGCCACACTCTGATTTTCCTCCTCAACTTTATTTTTAAATACCTTAATGACTGACTTATTTCAGAAAAGGAAAATAAACAGGGAAATGGAGCCACAGGGAGAGCTGTCTTAAAGGTGGGTCGTCTCAAAGGTGAAGCTTGCTTGGCTCCTGATGGCTCATCAATGGTCCTACTGCCTACAATACCAGTGAGGGTTCCAGTTGCCGTTGTACCTAAGAAGGGCACAACGGTGATGAGTGGAATGGGCTTTCCCACCTGAATGCAGGCAGAGAGCAAGGCACAGACAAGGAGGCTCAGAAGGTGGATGGACCAAGTCCTGCCCACTCTTCCTACAGTCTATTTCATCGGCAGGTCAGAATGAAACCAGATGGTTTGCCAGAGGGCAATCGACTGGCAGACAGTACTTTGCTTTTTAGGCACGAGACATCAGGCTGTTAGGAACAAGTGCTTGGCACTGAGGTCATTAACTCTAGACATTTAGCTCAGAGATGACCTTCTTTCCACCTCCAAGGACTAAAAAGAGAATGAATTAGGTGGCCCAGAATGGTCAGAAACCAGAACCTGTAGCTGAGTTCTAGCTCCTTTTTCTCTTGTTCTCTAGAGCATTCATTTGCAAACCCTCCAGTACAAGGGACCATGGTCTACCATGTTCTTGAACTTCCCCAGGATGAGTACAGTAGTTGTATATATCAGGCACAGAATCAATGTGCTGATTGGTAGACTGCTTCCTTCTCTTAGCTCCTGGCCTGCTAGAGTCAGCTGTAGAATCTTCTTTAGATGAGGACCCAACAGATTATGATGCCAGGGACTGTTGCTTTTTTAAGGGCTGCCAGAGAGAGTTCAGGCCATCCAGGCCCTTCAATAGTGGGCCTATATCAGTTATCTGTTGACACATAGCAAACCACCCTAAAACTTACACAACTATTTGCTTAGTCAGCTAGTTGGACAAGGCTCAGTTGGGTAGTTCTTCTGCTGGTTTCAGATGGGCTCACTCATGCAGTTTTGGTCAGCTGGGGCTCACTGGCCTGGTTCACATTTCTGGTGGAGGTTGGCTTTTGGCTGGGGATCCTTTGTCATCCAGCAAGCTATTCTGGGCTTGTTTCCATGGTGGGGATCACAGATTCAAGAGCAGAAGCAAGTATAAGCCCCACTGCACAGGTGTTTTATAAGCCTTTTCTTGCAGCACAGGTACAAACATTGCTTTGGCCAAAGCAAGTCACATGACTGAGCCCAGAGTCAAAGTTAGAGACAATGGCAGGAACAAGGAAGGGGAATTATTGACACTATTTTGCAAACACGCTACCATGCCAACAAAACAAGGCCAAGAATACAGTTCAATATTTCCAGCTCCCAGGTGTGCTATCTCGCTTTTAGGTTTCCAAAATGCCAGAGCCAGAAGTCCTAGTTGAGTCTCTGTTTCTCCGCTTTTCAGGCTTGTTTCCTTATCTGATAAGTGGGGGAAAACATCCATCTCCCAGGCTTGATTCAGAATCCACAAGGGCTAAAGGTTAAAAACAGATATTGGCTGTGTTGCTTCCACAACTGTGAAATGGGTTCACAGTACCACCTTGAATAATACTGACTTGTGTGAGCTCTCTCTTCCCTCTGTGATTATTTTTCAGTCCTTCCTCTTAGGAGAACGTCTCAGTTTGATGCCGGCACGTCTTCAACACCTCTCTTGACTCCTACTAAGCACCATCTTCAGAGCTTTTGGCCCTATTTATAACTCAATCATGCTTTATTTTTCAGCTTTTACATTTGCTTTCTATTTATGACAGCCGATTCTTCAAACACAAATAAAAGCAAATGTTCATTGTTTTAAAGACAACGCGAAGTATAGAATAATATGTGGTTCATTCACTCATGCGGATAACAGATATGTGGAGGGCCCCTGCCACGTGCGGGGACTGTACCCCTGGTTCAGTCCTGGTTCACTGTACCAGGGGTTCATCAGCGAACAGAGGAATCCCCCGGCCCCAGGGGCGCTTGCACTCTAGGGGTGGGAGTCGCGATGGGGCTCAGGGAGTGGCTGGATTCGGTGGTTGGCTTCTTGCGGGGGGG